>NC_061512.1:267710704-267869055 GCF_022539505.1 Lolium rigidum
GGGCGGCTACAAAACTTCTTGATGATATGATGATAAATTACTACTGAATGGCACACGGAAAGAGCCCCACAAGGTAAGAAGGTAAATTCTGTTGAAGAATCCTCTTCCTTGAGTGATAAGGTTGATGCTATTATGTCTATGCTTGTGAATGATAGGACTAATGTTGATCCTAATAATGTTCCGTTAGCTTCATTGGTTGCACAAGAAGAACATGTTGATGTAAACTTCATTAAAAATAATAATTTCAACAACAATGCTTACGGAACAATTCTAGTAATAACTATAGGCCATATCCTTATAATAATGGCAACGGCTATGGTAATTCTTATGGAAATTCTTACAACAATAATAGGAATTCACCCCCTGGACTTGAAGCCATGCTTAAAGAATTTATTAGTACACAAACTGCCTTTAACAAATCTGTTGAGGAAAAGCTCAATAAAATTGATATTCTTGTTTCTAGAGTTGATAGTCTTGCCTCCGATGTTGATCTTTTGAAATCGAAGGTTATGCCCAATAGGGATATTGAAAATAAAATTGTTACTACAGCAAATGACATTCAAGTTAGAATTAATGAGAATATAAGATTAATGGCTGAGCTGCGTGCTAGGTGGGATAGAGAAGAAAATGAAAAACTAGCTAAAGAGAAAAATATAGCTAAAGTTTGGACTATTACCACCACTAGTAATGATAATGCTACACATATTGCTGCACCTCCTACTCATACTAATAAAAGAATTGGTGTTAGCAATGTTTCCACTTCTAATGCAAAGCGCGAAAACCGCTGAAACCGCTAAAGCTGCTGAAACTGCCTGTGATAAAGCTGCTGAAATTTTTTCCAACATTGGGGATGATGATCCCATTGCTTTAGATTATAATGGTTTGAATTTTGATGATTGCCACATCTCTGAAGTTATAAAGTTCTTGCAAAAACTTGCTAAAAGTCCTAATGCTAGTGCTATAAATTTGGCTTTCACGCATCATATTACAAATGCTCTCATAAAAGCTAGAGAAGAGAAACTAGAGCGCGAAGCCTCTATTCCTAAAAAGCTAGAAGATGGTTGGGAGCCCATCATTAAGATGAAGGTTAAAGATTTTGATTGTAATGCCTTATGTGATCTTGGTGCAAGTATTTCTGTTATGCCGAAGAAAATTTATAATATGCTTGACTTGCCACCGCTGAAAAATTGTTATTTGGATGTTAATCTTGCTGATCATTCTACAAAGAAACCTTTGGGTAAAGTTGATAATGTTCGTATTACCGTTAACAATAACCTTGTTCCCGTTGATTTTGTTGTCTTGGATATTGAATGCAATGCATCTTGTCCAATTATATTGGGAAGACCTTTTCTTCGAACTGTTGGTGCTATTATTGATATGAGGGAAGGAAATATAAAATATCAATTTCCTCTCAAGAAAGGTATGGAACACTTCCCTAGAAAGAGAATGAAGGTACCTTATGATTCTATCATTAGAACAAATTATGATGTTGATGCTTCATCTCTCGATGTTACTTGATACACACTTTTGCGCCTAGCTGAAAGGCGTTAAAGAAAGCGCTTATGGGAGACAACCCATGTTTTTACCTACAGTACTTTGTTTTTATTTTGTGTCTTGGAAGTTGTTTACTACTGTAGCAACCTCTCCTTATCTTAGTTTTGAGTTTTGTTGTGCCAAGTTAAGCCGTTGATAGAAAAGTAAGTACTAGATTTGGATTACTGCGCAGTTCCAGATTTCTTTGCTGTCACGAATCTGAGCCCACTGCCCTGCAGGAAGCTCAGAAAATTATGCCAATTTACGTGCATGATCCTCAGATATGTACGCAACTTTCATTCAATTTGAGCATTTTCATTTGAGCAAGTCTGGTGCCATTTTAAAATTCGTCAATACGAACTGTTCTGTTTTGACAGATTCTGCCTTTTATTTCGCATTGCCTCTTTCGCTATGTTGGATGAATTTCTTTGATCCACTAATGTCCAGTAGCATTATGCAATGTCCAGAAGTGTTAAGAATGATTGTGTCACCTCTGAATATGTCAATTTATATTGTGCACTAACCCTCTAATGAGTTGTTTCGAGTTTGGTGTGGAGGAAGTTTTCAAGGATCAAGAGAGGAGTATGATGCAACATGATCAAGGAGAGTGAAAGCTCTAAGCTTGGGGATGCACCCGGCGGTTCACCCCTGCATATATCAAGAAGACTCAAGCGTCTAAGCTTGGGGATGCCCAAGGCATCCCCTTCTTCATCAACAAATTATCAGGTTCCTCCCCTGAAACTACATTTTTATTCGGCCACATCTTATGTGCTTTTTCTTGGAGCGTCGTTTTGTTTTTTGTTTTTGTTTTGTTTGAATAAAATGGATCCTAGCATTCACTTTATGGGAGAGATACACACTCCGCTGTAGCATATGGACAAATATGTCCTTGGTTTCTACTCATAGTATTCATGGCGAAGTTTCTCCTTCGTTAAATTGTTATATGGTTGGAATTGGAAAATGATACATGTAGTAATTGCTATAAATGTTTTGGGTAATGTGATACTTGGCAATTGTTGTGCTCATGTTTAAGCTCTTGCATCATATGCTTTGCACCCATTAATGAAGAAATACATAGAGCATGCTAAAATTTGGTTTGCATATTTGGTTTCTCTAAGGTCTAGATAATTTCTAGTTTTGAGTTTGAACAACAAGGAAGACGGTATAGAGTATTATAATGCTTTCAATATGTCTTTTATGTGAGTTTTGCTGTACTAGTTCATCCTTGTGTTTGCCTCAAACAACCTTGCTAGCCTAAACCTTGTATCGAGAGGGAATACTTCTCATGCATCCAAAATACTTGAGCCAACCACTATGCCATTTGTGTCCACCATACCTACCTACTACATGGTATTTTCCCGCCATTCCAAAGTAAATTGCTTGAGTGCTACCTTTAAAATTCCATCATTCACCTTTGCAATATATAGCTCATGGGACAAATAGCTTAAAAACTATTGTGGTATTGAATATGTAATTATGCACTTTATCTCTTATTAAGTTGCTTGTTGTGCGATAACCATGTTTGCTGGGGAACGCCATCAACTCTTTGTTGAATTTCATGTGAGTTGCTATGCATGTTCGTCTTGTCGGAAGTAAGGGCGATCTACACTGAGTTGAATGGTTTGAGCATGCATATTGTGAGAGAAGAACATTGGGCCGCTAACTAAAGCCATGTTCCATGGTGGAAGTTTCAGTTTTGGACAAACATCCTCAAATCTCTAATGAGAAAAGAATTAATTGTTGTTGAATGCTTAAAGCATTAAAAGAGGAGTCCATTATCTCGTTGTCTATGTTGTCCCGTATGGATGTCTAAGTTGAGAATAATCAAAAGCGAGAAATCCAAATGCGAGCTTTCTCCTTAGACCTTTGTACAGGCGGCATAGAGGTACCCCTTTGTGATACTTGGTTAAAGCATATGTATTGCGGTGATAATCCAGGTAGTCCAAGCTAATTAGGACAAGGTGCGAGCACTATTAGTACACTATGCATGAGGCTTGCAACTTATAAGATATAATTTACATGATGCATATGCTTTATTACTACCGTTGACAAAATTGTTTCATGTTTTCAAAATCAAAGCTCTAGCACAAATATAGCAATCGATGCTTCTCCTCTATGAGGACCATTCTTTTACTTTCAATGTTGAGTCAGTTCACCTATTTCTCTCCACCTCAAGAAGCAAACACTTGTGTGAACTGTGCATTGATTTTTACATACTTGCTTATTGCACTTATTATATTACTCTATGTTGACAATATCCATGAGATATACATGTTACAAGTTGAAAGCAACCGCTGAAACTTAATCTTCTTTTGTGTTGCTTCAATACCTTTACTTTGAATTATTGCTTTATGAGTTAACTCTTATGCAAGACTTATTGATGCTTGTCTTGAAGTGCTATTCATGAAAAGTCTTTGCTTTATGATTCACTTGTTTACTCATGTCATACACATTGTTTTGATCGCTGCATTCTCTACATATGCTTTACAAATAGTATGATCAAGTTTATGATGGCATGTCACTCCCGAAATTATCTTTGTTATCGTTTTACCTGCTCGGGACGAGCAGAACTAAGCTTGGGGATGCTGATACGTCTCCAACGTATCGATAATTTCTTGTGTTCCATGCCACATTATTGATGTTATCTACATGTTTTATGCACACTTTATGTCATATTCGTGCATTTTCTGGAACTAACCTATTAACAAGATGCCGAAGTGCCGGTTCTTTTTCTCGCTGTTTTTGGTTTCAGAAATCCTAGTAAAGAAATATTCTCGGAATTGGACGAAATAAAAGCCCGAGAGGCCTATTTTCTCACGAAGCTTCCGAAGTCCGAAGGAGAGACGAAGAGGGGCCACGGGGCGCCAAACCCTAGGGCGGCGCGGCCCCCTTGGCCGCGCCGGCCCGTGGTGTGGGCCCCCGTGCCGCCTCTTGACCTGCCCTTCCGCCTACAAATAGCCTCCGTGACGAAACCCCCGGTACCGAGAGCCACGATACGGAAAACATTGCGAGACGCCGTCGCCGCCGATCCCATCTCGGGGGATCCCGGAGATCGCCTCCGGCACCCTGCCGGAGAGGGGAATCATCTCCCGGAGGACTCTACACCGCCATGGTCGCCTCCGGAGTGATGAGTGAGTAGTCTACCCCTGGACTATGGGTCCATAGCAGTAGCTAGATGGTTGTCTTCTCCCCATTGTGCTATCATTGTCGGATCTTGTGAGCTGCCTATCATGATCAAGATCATCTATATGTAATTCTATATGTTGCGTTTGTTGGGATCCGATGAATAGAGAATACTTGTTATGTTGATTATCAAAGTTATGCTTATGTGTTGTTTATGATCTTGCATGCTCTCCGTTATTAGTAGATGCTCTGGCCAAGTAGATGCTTTTAACTCCAAGAGGGAGTACTTATGCTCGATAGTGGGTTCATGCCTGCATTGACACCTGGGGAGTGACGAAACCCCTAAGGTTGTGTTGTGCTTGTTGCCACTAGGGATAAAACATTGATGCTATGTCTAAGGATGTAGTTGTTGATTACATTACGCACCATACTTAATGCAATTGTCTGTTGTTTGCAACTTAATACTTGAGGGGGTTCGGATGATAACCTGAAGGTGGACTTTTTAGGCATAGATGCAGTTGGATGGCGGTCTATGTACTTTGTCGTAATGCCCAATTAAATCTCACTATACTCATCATGATATGTATGTGCATTGTCATGCTCTCTTTATTTGTCAATTGCCCAAGCTGTAATTTGTTCACCCAACATGCTGTTCGTCTTATGGGAGAGACACCTCTAGTGAACTGTGGACCCCGGTCCAATTCTCTTTACTTGAAATACAATCTCTTGCAATACTTGTTTTTACTGTTTTCTCTGCAAACAATCATCTTCCACACAATACGGTTAATCCTTTGTTACGAGCAAGCCGGTGAGATTGACAACCTCACCTGTTTCGTTGGGGCAAAGTAGCTTGGTTGTGTTGTGCAGGTTCCACGTTGGCGCCGGAATCTCCGGTGTTGCGCCGCACTACATCCCGCCGCCATCAACCTTCAACGTGCTTCTTGGCTCCTCCTGGTTCGATAAACCTTGGTTTCTTTCTGAGGGAAAACTTGCTGCTGTGCGCATCATACCTTCCTCTTGGGGTTGCCCAACGAACGTGTGAAATACACGCCATCAGATGCACACGGCTTGCTTTATTTAAAAACTAGGTATCAAGTCACCGTTTTGGGCATCGGTTAGAGATGCTTTTACACATTGAATGCACGTTATTTGGATATCTATGTACGGTACAATTATTTGAATTATAAAAAATATATGCAAGTCAATTGATTATTCGATAAATTAGTCATGATTCATTTTTCATCCAGTGTGTTGTGAAAATGTTATACAATTGCTCATAACAAAAGTTAGTATACGAATGTATAAAACGTATATTGGTTAACTTAGTATATTTGCCTGCTTTTACTTTACCATTAAGACTTAAATTGTGTTCCTCCGCAATGTGCGGGAAAATATCTAGTTTACTCAGGACTTTAATCAAAGTGTCCAAAAAGGAAAACATTTAGATTACTATATATATGTAAGGTTTAGTTATGTTTTATTTTGTGTTACTACCTTTTTCTGATTTCGCGGATTCTGGAACCAATTTGGCTGGTCTTGTTACAGGGTCCGGATGTGTACATGAAACTGAACACGCACGTACGTACAAAGGTAGGACTAAAACGATATTGCTAGCAAGATCCTGTAGTCCTGTACCTCCACGTACACCTCATTCCGAATTGATTTACGATCCGGTTTGCTTTGCCATCTCCTTGAACCCCTAGCTACATATCTCGTTACCATCACCGTCGTCTGTACCGCCAGAACCCTCGCCGCCGCCAATCTGCCATGTCCGCCGAGAAGCTACCAGCAAGCTGTTGTTGGGCCGATCTACCACTCGACCTGCTCGCCGACGTCTCGGGCCGCCTGCACGATATCGCAGATTACGTCCGCTTCCACGCAGTCTGCAGGTCATGGCGCGACATGCAGCAGCTCCACTCTCCGCCTGTTCGCCGCACGTTCCCGCCATGGCTGCTCGGGTCGTACAGAAGTTCAATCTTGCACTCAGTCGTCAACCTCCGGGGCGGTGTGAGTGCGACAATGAGTTACCGCCGTGAGCGTGACAATATCATCCTTGTGAAGCCACCCGGGGCACCAACGGTCCGCAACACGAACTGGGTGGCTACTGCGGATGCCACCGCCGCCTGGATCTTCAGCTGGAGTCCAGAGCCTAGGCTCATAGATCTCCTCTCTGGATCTGTTAATCTATTGCCTCTCTTCCCATGTCACGACGAGATAAGGAGATCCATGGAGAACCCTCACGGTGTCCTTTACAGCGACGGCACAGTCACTACAGGAATGGCCGGCTATGCCGACGGCCACCACATACGCCGAGGGCTTTTTATCGGGGCCGTCGGCGTATGACCCGGCACGGCCAGCCAGCCCGCCAGACCCTCGGCGTATTGTTGCCGTCGGCGTAGCGAAGTCTACGCCGAGGGCAGCCCTCGGCATATATTTGGCCCTAGGCGTAGACAGGGCTACGCCGACGGCCACCCTCGGCATAGACATTTTTAAAATTTGTCTAATTTTGTAAAAATCATAACTAATTCATACAATGTCAGAAAAATGCGTATGAGGTATCAAAATGTTCAGAAAAACATTCTCTATCCGTTTATGTCAAAATCATACATATTTGAATCATGTACAGTACCATGTTAACATAGTAACAATTCAAACACTTTCTTATATGTCCTCGGGTTCCCGTTTTGGGCAGATGGCAATTTAAACGAAGTCAGAAAATCCCGCGGAGCCGCATGGCGTCATTTTATGTGTCCTAGTAACCACTCCAAAAGACGGAATTGGTATACGGCAGTTATTTTGGAATACCCTTCACGAACAGTGGCTATCAAGTCCGGAGTTCTATGGCTTTTAGGGAAAATGAGTAGGAAACAGCCCGTGACACCGCATAGTTTGTCGGAACGAGACCATATTTGGCACGTGCGTGGTCCCTGAGATGGGAAGCAAGGCCCCGGAAGCAGATTTCCAATCCGACCCATGGGCGATGGTTTTTTCATTTTAGGGGTGCCAAAACGGGTTTTTTTGTGAAGCAGCTACATGAGGCGTATTTTTGTATTGCGCGAGACCTCCGCGTAGTAGTAGGACACCACCTCCGCACCATATATCATATGCCATATGTGCGTGCTAGCTATCTGGGAATCCCTGCGGCTTCCTGCTGTGTCCCGCCGAATCCGCCGGAAAGTGACCGGATTTGAACTAGGGGTACACTTTCCGTCACTCAATAAATTCCGGGAAAAATGTTTTTAGATCTACAACACATCACTTTATGTGCTAAATTTTTTCCGTTTAGCGCGATGGTGAACGGGTGCACCAGCGCGCCCGACATGACCATACCGCATCTCCGTGGGCGCCCGTTTTGGCCGGATGGCAATTTAAACTAAGTTAGAAAATCCCTTGGAGCCGCATGGAGTCATTTATGTGTCCTAGTAACCACTCCAAAAATTGGAATTAGGATACAACAATTATTTTGGAAAACCCTTCACAAACGAGAGTACATCACGTCCGGAGTTCTATGGCTTTTAGGGTAAATGAGTAGGAAACGGCATGTGACACCGCATAGTTTGTCGGACCGAGGCCATATTTGGCACATGTGTGGTACCTGGGATGGGTAGCAAGGCCCCGGGAGCGGATTTCCAATCCGACCCATGGGCGATGGTTTTTTCATTTTCAGGGTGCCAAAACGGGTTTTTTTTGTGAAGCAGCTACATGGGGCGTATTTTTGTATTGCGCGAGACCTCCGCGTAGTAGTAGGACACTGCCTCCGCACCATATATCACATGCCATATATGCGTGCTAGCTATCTGGGAATCCCTGCGGCTTCCTGCTGTGTCCCGCCGAATCCGCAGGAAAGTGACCGGATTTGAACTAGGGGTACACTTTCCGTCGCTCAATAAATTCCGGGAAAAATGTTTTTAGGTCTACAACACATTACTTTATGTGCTAAATTTTTTCCGTTTAGCGCGATGGTGAACGGGTGCACCAGCGCGCCCGTACGGCCATACCACATCTCCGTGGGGGCCCGTTTTGGCCGGATGGCAATTTAAACTAAGTTAGAAAATCTCTTGGAGCCACATGGCGTCATTTTATGTGTCCTAGTAACCACTCAAAAAATTAGAATTAGGATACGACTATTATTTTGGAAAACCCTTCACAAACGAGCTATCACGTCCGGAGTTCTATGGCTTTTTGGGCAAATGAGTAGGAAACGGCTTGTGACACCGCATAGTTTGTCGGAACGAGGCCATATTTGGCACGTGCGTGGTCCCTAGGAAGGAAGGCATGGCCCCGGGAGCGGATTTCCAATCCGACCCATGGGCGATGGTTTTTTCATTTTCGGGGTGCCAAAGCGAGTTTTTTTTGTGAAGCAGCTACATGGGGCGTATTTTTGTATTGCGCGAGACCTCCGCATAGTAGTAGGACACCGCCTCCGCACCACATATCACATGCCATATGTGTGTGCTAGCTATCTGGAAATCATCTGCGGCTTCTCGCGGTGTCCCGCCGAATCCGCTGAAACCGACCGGATTTGTACTAGGGGTACACTTTCCGTCGCTCAATAAATTTCGAGAAAAATGTTTTTAGGTCTATAACACATCACTTTATGTGCTAATTTTTTTCCGTTTAGCATGTTGGCGAACGGTGCACCGGCAGCGTCCGGTACGGCCATTTCGCATCTCCCGAGGGAGCCGTTTTGGCCAGATGGCAAGCTGGACGTCATATTTGGATTACTCTAATTTTTAGGTTCAAATGATGATATGGATGTTATATTTAGATTCCTCTCATTTTTCTGATCGATTTAGACATATTATTTGTGGAATTTCGATTTTTCGATTTAAAGATATTAATTATTCAATATTAAATAGAAAAAACCAAAAAATAAAATCATTTTATTGTTATTTGAATTCAATATTATTATTCATTGTTACTTATATATTCATTGTTGTTTACTTAAGTAATTGTTTGGAATTCAAAATAAAGAGTTGTGACATCACGGTACAAGGGTTAATAGGGTTGATAGGCTATTATTATCAGTAAGGTGTCAATTCTTTAAGGGAAGCTCATCCGAATGGAACCAAGAAGTTAAGCGTGCTGAGGTTGGAGTAGTGTGAGGATGGGTGACCGGCCGGGAAGTTTAATCATGATTGTAATTTGACCTAGGATTAAGTGTACTTAGAGTTAAAAGTGTATGGGTGAAAGGTAAATAAGAAAAAAAATGGTAAAAAAAAATTAAATTTGAAAAATTTTAAAACTCTATGCCTACGGCAAAGCCCTCGGCATATAGAAAAAATTATTTTTTTTTTGATTTTTTTTTTTTTGAATTTTTTTTGGAAAAAAGAAAATTTAAATTTTTCAAATTTGTATGCCGACGGTTTTGCCGTCGGCGTAGCGTGCTACGCCGAGGGCCGGGCTACGCCGACGGCAATATTGTCTATGCCGAGGGACCTATACGCCGACGCCATACGCCGAGGGCTGCCGTCGGCGTAGCCTACGCCGAGGGCCAGACGTGGCTACGCCGAGGGCAGCTGGCCGTCGGCATATGCGTCCATTCCTGTAGTGAGTATTCATGTACAGCTTCACTCCTTCCGTGCACGACCTCGGGTGCATCTTCACGGCGGCCATCCGTCGTACCGGTGATGCGGCATGGACGTACGGGACAAAGAGGTTGGATGTGCCGACAAGCCGCAGATTAGCCGTGGCATATCATGATGGCAAAGTCGTGTTGTGCTCGGACGTCAACTTCAATTGTGTCCTGGCAGTAGATGACTTACGAGGCAACATGCTCCGGCTAAGCCGGAACGCGAGTAACCTAAGAGACTACTATCGCAATGGAAGCTATGTTTTGGAATCCGGTGGCGAGCTTATGTGGGTATCCATCCTACTTGCGTATAGGTGGTTCGCACAAGATCCTTCCGCCAGCCACGAGCCTCCGTCGGGTGCAGCGTTGGTGACGGTGCATGCGCTAGAAGAAACTGGGTCGAGCGGCCGGACGTGCTGGGCGGTAAGAGATGGACGGAGCTTGGGCGACCGTGTCCTGCTTCTCGGGTCTCCGGCAAGCTTCGCCGTGGACGCCGCAGAGCTGGGTGTGCCTGGCGGGTACGCCTACTTTGTCTACGGGCCTGGCCTGTTTAGGTACAACCTCGTGAGCGGTGAGGCCAAACTCGTGGAACGGCTGCGTCCGGCATGGGGCGCCAACCAGTCCTTTATGTGGCTTAGGCCACATCCTACCGTTGCTCCCATTCAAAAGATCGAAAAAATGCTTCAAAGAAAGAAAAACAAGTTAACTATTCAGTAAACCTATATGAGCCAGTTGTATAATGTGTGACTTGCTATATACATTTGTCTCCAACTCGGTCTTTATTTAATTTTGTATTGAAATGAGTTGCTTTTTTCATCATCACTTTTGTGAATTACTCGTTCTTTCCATGGACATTTTGTTGTGGGACACGTTCGCTCCGCATTCTTCATTCGCGGAGTGGTTTACGTTGTTCTTTTTTCTTGAAGTGAGAACACAAGATAAAGAGCAGCAAGCCGCCTCATTAAAAACCTTCCAACCCCTTCGGTACCCTGGTAAGGAAAAGAGTGCGTAAGAAACTTGCTGCCCTGAGAGTTTACATAGTGTTCCTACAGTCTAAATTGACCAGCACCCGAACGCAGTCGGGGGTTGAATCAAACATAATATCTGAGAGACCAGATTTTCCTAACTGAGCTAACACATGGGCTACACCATTGTTCACACGATCTACCTTAAGTATAGAGATGTCCTGGTAGATCTTCAGAAGCTCTCGGGCCTCCAGGATTAAAGACCAACTTGCAGAATGCTCCTCAGAAGTGCTTGATATTGCATGCACCGCCCTCAAACAATCTGACTCCAAGGACGCCGGCCACCTTCGGAGCGAGGTCAGTTGTTTCAAGCCCTCCAAACACGCCAATATTTCAGCTTCCTCCGCACTTCCACAGGACGGAATGAACCTCCATTCAGCTAGGAGGGTTGAACCCAGATGATCTCGGATAATTATGCCAATACCTGCACGTTTTGTAGTTGAGTCCCAGCCGGCATCAATGTTTGCCTTGACAGCGCCGACAGTCGGGGCTATCCAAGATGGCGCGATACCAGCCTCCGGTTCTTCACCTATAAACGACCGATGATAATTTACCAAGTAAGGGACTGACGCCGAAATCGACACCTTTCCGTCGCCATGGACGAGGTTGTTACGATGAAGCCAAACGTGCCAGAGCAAGAATATTATCTTAGGTCTTTGATCCTTCACTGCATTGCCTAAGAGCACAAACAGCCGGTCCTTGTTGCTTCCTCTAAACGCCACTTCATCTGGGAGGGACCAATGTGTCCGCATCTCCTCGCGAAGAGCCTGAGCAAGCGTGCAGCTGATAAGGGCATGGTGAACATCTTCTGGTGCTTGTCCACATATAGTGCAAATAGGTGTAATTGTGCGAATACGCCTGTTCAAATTCTGACGAACACCCAGGGAGTCTGAGGCAGCTCTCCAAGCAAAAATCCTCAATTTCGGAGGGACGTTTAATTTCTAAATTAGATCCCAAATCTTCCGATCACAAGTAGGATCAGAGCTAGATTGTCCTCCACTTAGTTCCAACAGTTTAGGCGGGATCCCAATGCGATAAGCCGAGCGTACACTAAAGAGGCCATTGTGTTCTCCACTCCAAGCCACAAAATCATCTCCTGACCGTGGTGCAAGTTTGATAGAAAGGATTACTGAAGCATCATGAGGAAAGCAGCATTCACGCGCAGCATTTTCATTCCAAGTCCTGGAATCATGATCAATAAGCTCCGAAACCCATTTGCGCCGTGAATTACCTCGCTTCCCATCAACCTGCAGTGCACCGGTCCTAGGTAGCCAATTATCTCAATAGATTTTCACACTTGATCCATTGCCGATCCGCCAGATAATTCCCTTTTTCAGTAATTCGAGTCCATGAACAATACCTTAAGTCCGAGATTGGTTCTGAATAAAGTCTGTATCCAGCAAGTGGCCAGACGGGTAGTACCTTGCTTTGAGGAGACGAGTACAGAGGCTATCCGGGTACGCCATGCCTGTCTAGCCAAGAGTGCCTGATTGAAAATACGCAAATCTCGAAAACCAGTACCGCCATGAGATTTAGGACTTGCAACTTTGTCCCAGGCGTGAACCTTCCGTTTATTAACCTCATCGCCCCACCAGAAGTTGCGGATAATTTATTCCAGCTAGTCAACTAGCCCGACGGGAAATCTAAACACCCCCATAGCATATGTGGAGACAGATTTAATGAGAATGTCCTTTGCCCCTGACGACATATATTTTTCCGACCAATCACTCGCATGCTTCGAGAATTCGCTTTTAGTTGATTTGAATTTTCCTTTTGTCAACCTTCCTTCAGGGACCGGCATGCCTAAACACTACTAGGAAAAGACCTAGCCATAAGATGGGTGCTAGTGGCGCACCAGGAAGGCAATCTTTTCGGGGTTTTGGCGCCGGAGGTTGGCCATGTACTCCTCGCTGGCGCGCTTGGCCTCGAGGTGTTCCCATGCCTCGTAGTCCACCCTCGCGAGCTGGGTCACATAGTTGCGGTAGGGCGGCACGAAGAGCTCCGACACGGGATCCTTCGACCAGATCGGGAAGTTGAGTGTGCCGTAGTCGCTGCCATGGAGGCGGACGTTCTCGACATCGTGCCTCCATGCCGCCTGCGCTGCCGATTGAAATTGTCGAGCCAGTTGCACCGGTCAGGATTCCGGTCATTTATCTTGGCCACCCACGTTCCCACTCGTGATGCCGCATGCCATGGTAGCGGCTATGCGGTAGCGGAGGGAGGTCGGCGGGGGCGCCAGTTCGGCGACGCGGCGCGCCCCTGGCCTTGCGGATGGGCGGAGGGGAGCGGCGGCAGGAAGATACGGCCATCTCCGGCGTGGATGCGTTGTAGGCGGGTGATTTGGCGGCGGCCGGAGGTGGTGCGGTGGGAGCTGCGGCGATGGGGATTGGTTTTCTCCTCGGTCGGCAGCCCCTCAAATATAGGAGTGGAGGGGATTTTTTTTCTCCTCGGTCGCGCATATATAGGCCGCTAATCGGTTTAGGGTTTCGGCTAGAGTCCGCTCAGGCCGTTAGAGGTGCATATTTGCTACTCTAAGGCCGTTTTGAGCATCGGTTAGAGATGCTCTTACACATTGAATGCATGATATTTGGGTACAATTATTTGAATTATCAAAAACATATGAAAGTCAACTGATTATTCGATAAACTAGTTATGATTCATTTTTCATCCAGTGTGTTATGAAAATGTTATACAATTGCTCATAACAAAAGTTAGTATACGAATTTTTTTCGAAATGGGGTACACCCCCCCCCCGGCCTCTACATCGGTTGATGCACTCAACCTTTTACTAACAAAAGTTATTATATGAATGTATAAAACGTATATTGATTAACTTAGTATCTTTGCCTGCTTTTACTTTACCATTAAGACTTAAATTGTGTTCCTCCGCAATGTGCGGGAAAATATCTAGTTTACTCAGGACTTTAATCAAAGTGTCCAAAAAGGAAAACATTTAGATTACTATATATATGTAAGGTTTAGTTGTGTAAAAACCAATTTGGCTGGTCTTGTTACAGGGTCCGGATGTGTACATGAAACTGAGCACGCACGTACGTACAAAGGTAGGACTAAAACGATATAGCTAGCTAGATCCTGTAGTCCTGTACCTCCACGTACGTACACATCATTCCGAATTAATTTACGATCCGGTTTGCCTTGCCCATCTCCTTCAACCCCTAGCTACCTATATCTCGTTACCATCACCGTCGTCCGTACCGCCGGAACCCACACCGCCGCCAAGCCGCCATGTCCGCCGAGAAGCTACCAGCAAGCCATCGTTGGGCCGATCTACCACGGGACCTGCTCGCCGACGTCTCCGGCCGCCTGCACGATATCGCAGATTACGTCCGCTTCCACGCAGTCTGCAGGTCATGGCGCGACTTGCAGCAGCTCCACTCTCCGCCTGTTCGGCGCACGTTCCCGCCATGGCTGCTCGGGTCGTACAGAAGTTCAATCTTGCACTCAGTCGTCAACCTCCGGGGCGGTGTGAGTGGGACAATGAGTTACCGCCGTGAGCGTGACAATATCATCCTTGTGAAGCCACCCGGGGCACCAACGGTCCGCAACACGAACTGGGTGGCTACCGCGGATGCCACCGCCGCCTGGATCTTCAGCTGGAGTCCAGAGCCTAGACTCATAGATCTCCTCTCTGGATCCGTTAATCTATTGCCTCTCTTCCCATGTCACGACGAGATAAGGCGATCCATGGAGAACCCTCACGGTGTCCTTTACAGCGACGGCACAGTATTCCTGTACAGCTTCACTCCTTCGGTGCACGACCTCGGGTGCATCTTCACGGCGGCCATCCTCCATCCCGGTGATGCGGCATGGACGTATGGGACAAAGAGGTTGGATGTGCCAACAAGCCGCAATTTGGCCGTGGCATATCATGATGGCAAGGTCGTGTTGTGCTCGGGCATCAACTTCATTTGTGTCATGGCAGTGGACGACTTGCGAGGAAACAGGCTATGGCCAAGATGGAATGCGAGTAACCTAAGAGACTACTATCGCAATGGCAGCTATGTTTTGGAATCCGGTGGCGAACTTATGTGGGTATCCATCCTACTTGCGGATAGGTGGTTTGCGCGAGATCCTTCTGCCAGCCACGAGCCTCCGCCGGGTGCACTATTGGTGACGGTGCATGCACTAGAAGAAACTGGGGCGAGAGGCCAGACATGCTGGGCGGCAAGAGATGGACGGAGCTTGGGCGACCGTGTCCTTCTTCTCGGGTCTCCGGCAAGCTTCGCCATGGACGCCGCACAGCTGGGTGTGCCTGGCGGGTACGCCTACTTTATCTATGGGCCAGGCCTGTTTAGGTACAACCTCGTGAGCGGTGAGGCCAAACTCGTGGAACGGCTGCCTTCGGGATGGGGCGCCAACCAATCCTTTATGTGGCTTAGGCCACAGCATAGCATTGCTCCCATTCAAGAGATCGAAAAAAAGCTTCTAAGAAACAAATTGAAAGAAGTTAACTATTCGGTTAACCTATGAGTTGTATACTGTGTGACTTGATAGATACATATGTTTCCAGTTCAGTCTTTATTTAATTTTGTATGGAAATCAATCTTTATGTGAGTTTATCAGGAGACAGCAGTACAAGGATCTACTTGATGAAACTTGTTGCAGCTAGGAAAAACACTCCTCCAAGCCTGCCATCGAAAAATCAACCGATTGGCCAAAGCAGAGAAATCCAGGTTGTGCCGACTTGCCCTAGTCCGACTCCGATACAGAAGCAGAAAAAAATTGAACTATAGTCATCTTTTTCTTATTCAATTTTTTTAAAAAAATATTTTTAGGTGCACAATAATTTCTTCAATGGAGATACGATCTCGGTTCCCGCGATATACTGAATGAACTAAGAATCAACTTCATATTTACAGCTTCTGCTTTTTTCGAAAATGGGCACTTTATTACTTTAAGCAATAGACCCGGCCTCTGCATAACTAGGATGCACACAGCCGTACAAATATCTGTTACAAAACACGAAATCATCCGACGATAAAAATCCAAAGTTCTCGATAAAAAAAAAGTAGCTAGGTGGATCCAGGCGAAGATCACGCTGCCACCCATGTTGGGAAAAAATATCCCTCGCCGTATCCTCCAACCGTGAAGACACCTCCATAAAGAGGTCTCGATGCTCCATCCGCTGAAGAGGCACCCATGAGCGAAGTGTAGTTGTGCATCGGTATATGACCTGCATAAGAGAGGAAGAAATATTATTGAAAATCTTGTCATTTCTACATAGCCAGAGCGACCAAATAATGGCAATCGCTCCCATCCTAATAAGACGCTTAAACCTAACAGCCACACCATTGAGCCAATTACCAAATATATTGGCAACACTATGCGGTGGGTATAAGGTAAACCCTATTTGGACAGCTGACCATATAGATCTAGCAAACTTACACTAGAAGAACAAGTGTTTAATAGTCTCGTCTTGGTGACAGAAAACACACTTTTTACTTCCATGCCAGTTGCGTTTGGCAAGATTATCTTTAGTGAGGATGACCCCACGACGAAGATACCATGCAAACACTTTTGTTTTTAGCGGTATCTTCATCTTCCAAATTTTAGAATTATTATCGACTGGAATATCAGGCTGAATCAAAGCATTGTACATGGAAGCCACAGAGAATGAACCATTTGCGGTGAGGTTCCAGCGAAACACATCGGACCCCTGCGTCAATTGAACTAGTTCAAGACGTTGTAGCAATTCATGCCAGGAGATTTGTCTAGGTCCGATGAGGGTTCTTCTGAACGTCACATTCGGTGGGAAAGTTTCCAACACCTTAGCGATAGTATCACTTTTGTGACGGACAATATTGTACAATGACGGATATTGTTCTCGGAGTGTGGCATTGCCAAGCCATTTATCCTCCCAGAAACGAATTTCCGACCCATCCCTAATAGAGAAAGATCCATATGGAAAGAAATACTTCTTTGTATCCATAAGCTGCCCAAAAGTGTGAATCTCCTGGTTTTCAAAGAACCTGAGATAGAGCCTTTGAGCCAATGTACTTTCTCTTGAGGAGTGTTTGCCAAACTCCCTCCTCGGTAAGTAGCTTAGAGAGCCATTTACCAAGTAAGGCCCTATTCTTGACCTGGAAATCTTGGATGCCCAGTCCTCCATGGTCTTTGGGGCGTCAAAGCACACTCCACTTAGCCAATCGATATTTACGCTTCTCACTATCCCCTTGCCAGAAGAATCTAGATCGGAAATAATCCAATCATTTTAAGACCCCTCTAGGAAGTTGGAAGAAAGATATCATATACAGTACCATATTACTTAGTACCGCATTTATGAGAACTAATCTTCCTCCCAAGGATAGTAATTTACCTTTCCAACTGTTTAATCTAATCTATAGTCTTTCCTCGACCATTTTCCATTCGGCATTAGTTAGTCTCCGATAATGAATCGGAATACCCAAGTACCTAATCGGAAATTGGCCTTGCTCACAGCCAAACAGCTCAGCATAATCTGCAACATTATGTTTTGCCTCACCAAAACAAAACAACTCACTTTTATGGAAATTAATTTTTAGACCCGAAAGCTGCTCAAATACTGAAAGAATTAACTTCAGATTTCGAGCTTTTTCAATATCATGATCCATAAAAAGAATTGTGTCGTCGGCATATTGAAGGATGGACAATCCTCCATCAACAAGATGAGGAATGACCCCTTCAATCTGGCCCTCTGACTTTGCGCGTTCAATCATAACAGCAAGCATATCCGCATTGGCGATAATAGATCTCCCTGTCTTAGCCCCTTCTTGGTTTGAAAGTATTTGCCCATGTCATCGTTGACTTTAATGGCAACACTCCCTCCCCAGACAAAACTATTGATCAACGCACACCACTCATCGTTGACTTTTGCTAAATTGTTGCGTAAATAGTATCATCCACATATACTAAATGAACTGAGAATCAACTTCATATTGCCGGGTAACCAAGGGAAAGCAGAACAAGTAAACGCAGAACCAAGAGAAAACAGGGGTTGCGGTGCAAGACTAGATGGAGCAGTTGGGAGCACTTTTCGATCATCACAAACTTAACACTTCGCTAGCTAAGCCTTCACTATAATACACAAGAGGGCTGTAACAACCGACTATCATACACAGCCCATGCACAAAAGATTCACCAGTAGTGCGCCCAACTAAAGGATAGCATTAGGAACTACCTACTATTTACACAACATCTAGCTGCTGGGTGTTCTCCGCCACTTACATCACTACCTACAGACGTGCCCACCAAACTCACCGTGAAACTGCAGTGGTGGATGCATACAATTGTTCGAGCAAGTTAGCTTCTCCTCTGAGTCTCGAGATCTCGGTAGCATTGTTCATCTTCCGGGTGACGGCGGACCGCAGCATGTCACGAACGAGACGAGCATATAGTCCGGTGCTATGTATAGCCATAGCCAGCGCACGGATTTGTCCGGCAAGTTCTTTGTCGTCAGATTCTTTGCGAGAAATCTTCTCCCTCAACATTTTCATAGCATCATCATCGCGGAGTTCAGCCACGTGGCTATTCTTTCTGCAGAGCAATGCTTCCACCCGTGACCTTAGGGCCCCGACATCGAAACCGTACGCCTCCAGCAAAGAGAGTCCCTGCATCTTCTCTTTGCACAATTCTTCATTGTCATCTTGGTGAACATCCAGCATGTTTATGCTTTCTTGTAAATTAGGAAACGAGAGCATCAGACCAAACGCCATTCCTTCACGCAACTCCGGACAATGCTGATGGGGCTGATTGAGATGTGGTCGCTGTGGCGCTTTACTGACAATTTCCATAACGTCCATCTGTGCACAAGGTTGTGTGGTCTTCACAGTTGGAACATGCTCGATTGCCAGGGATTCTGGAAGCCAGTCGTCCATGGCTGAACCACCACCCTGTTGTTTCATGACGTGCTGTGTACCTGAAAAAGTTGAAGGTCTAATTATGGAAATGCTAGCAACATAGTGACCGACTCTTCTGTAAGAAGAAGTCACATACCTCCAGCGTCCTTTAGTGGCATCGTTGGGTCAACACAAATCCCTGTATTTATTTCTGAAACCATTCCACGTCCAGCAGTCACAGTAGAACCGAGTTCAGCATCGTAAGAACCATTTTTCAGGTTGGCCACTGGAAATTTCGTAGTTAGGTTAGGACATTGTAGTGTATTCCGTAGCATGAGAAGTTACTAATCCAAAACTTACGATTTTCAGATATAGGTACAGTATTTCTGGATTCCTCAATACTTTTAGCAGCTGTCCTTTTCTTTGGCTAGATATAGAAATGCAAGTGTCAGCTAAGAATAAATGATAATTTGAATGGTCCTAGGATTAGTTCAAAATTATGAATACAATGTGTTAAAAGTAACAACTCACGATTTGAGGGTTATGTGATGGCACTCCAAAAAGTGAGCCCTGTGGGAGAGGTCTTGGCTGTCCAGAAGATCCCAATAGTGAAGCCTGTAACTGTGGACTTTGATGCACCAGTGGAGAGGGTGTGATAATCTTCTGAGAAGATGCTTGTTCAGGATGACTACTTTGAGGAAGTGAAGAAACACTTAAATGTGCAGTTTCTGCCATTGATGGTAGCAAAGGAGGTGCCAACTGAGACCCTAATGCCGCTACTGCATTTTGTTGTTTCATTGTTTCCTCCGAAGAACATCTGGACCTATGCATGATTTTATAGTCATCAATACGAACAAACAAGGTAGGAGAAGTTGGTTCTGGTACTACATCTGCATTCTTGAACCTTTTTTCACGATAAGAACAATGTTTATCTTTATCACTGGATTCACCAACTTCCTTGTGTAATGACATGGCAGAAGAACTTGGCCTTTTTCGAGAAGTTAACTTAGTTCCATTAAGAAATTCCTGAAATTAAAATGAGATTACGTCACCATGGACATAATTATCATTCAAAATATCACTGAAGATATTATTTTAGATTAAGCAAATTCAACAAAGGAAATCAGAACAGATGCATGCACAATCACACTATGCTTATTGCTGAATCTATTATCTTCAAGACAATTGATAGTTACGTTTAAATACGATCTTTGTAGTTGGAACATAAGAGTGCATAACATTCTAGGCATGAATAGACTTGCATATTCCTAATACGTCATCAGATGTTTTCTTTGTGAAATGTTTCTGGACCTTGAAACATTTCAAAATTCTAGTATGAAATACATATACCATCAAATAAAACAACACCAAAAAAAATTACTAGAGACATATGCGCTATGTGTACCTCTGTCAAGCGGCGTACCCATTTTTTTCCATCCCAGTCAAAATGCGGCCTCAGCTGTGTAATTCCAACTATCAACACATCCAAAAATTCCACGTCCTCCATGTCCGTCTCACAACTCTTCAATTTCACTACGTATTTGTTGTCACTTCCATTACCAGCTAAAACCTCCCTAATAACACCAGGCCACCAGCTACCTTCATATATTACCTCCACATGACAAGATCGAGAAACTATGTACTTAGAGTCCATATGGGTGTCGCTGGGTGCTGGCCGAATATACTGAGAATCTATGATCTCGGTGGCTACTTGATCTTCTCTGATATTCGTGTACTGTACTAAGAAATTAGTAGCACCAATCACTTTAAGAACAGAAGCTGGACTCCAGGATTCACCAAATCTTTTTGCAGACTGACTCACTTCAACTTGGGTTCCCTCACGAAACAGAGGACTTCCATCCTTCTGCACACAGCAACAACATTAGAAATATGGGATTTCAGATTGTAAACGGTGAGCTCGCTTATATTGGTACACTGTCCTTTTTTTCAAACATACGTCAATTTTTTTTAAAAAAAATCCGGTCTTCATAATACAGTCTCAGATTTTCACATAGCAAGCACATTGTTCACATACGTGTATTTTAAATCCTTATTTCGAAGATGTCCAGATGTATCCTACCAATGTTCACTTGACAAAAAGTGAGGCTGCACAACTCCATGAGTCTCAAAATACCATGGCTCCATGAAAATTGCAAAGACTATGTTCTCAAAGAAGACAAACAGTCAAAGATTTAATTGTTCAGCGCTAAGAGTGCACTACTGAATTCGTTTCCAATATAACTTACAAATACAATACTAAATATGTACCAGTGGTGCTGGCACTTGGAAGTTTTACTATTTTATTGTAGCTTGGAATAATCTCACAATGGTGAAATGAGAAAATGCAAACTATTGGTTCAGCTGAAAGGAGAAAATACCAACTTTCAGCAGAAATTCAGATGTAAAACCATAATCCTGTTATAATTATATTTCGCTGAACTTTTAGAAGCAGCATTACTTTTCAACATCTTGTATAGCTTAACTGGCACATGACTAGTTTGACTAGGTACTGTACATGATAAATACAAATGAAAAATCAAATGAGAAATTGCAGAAAGTAAACACAGACGACTTTAAAACACAAATAATGCGAAGCTAGGTTTAAAACAAGCATTCAATTTTACTGCCTATCGATATTGACGCAATGATCTCCCATGGAATTTAACCTTGTGTGCATCAGCTTTCGACAGATCAGGTAAGATATCATCTAAATTCATTTTTCGGGTGAGCCCAACATGCTTGTGCGATATCAAATGGCATGTCTTGATATACAATATTGAAACTGAAGAAAGAAAATTCATGGAGCAGTAACAAGCAAGTTGAAATGAATAAAAGTAATAAGTAGTACTACCTCTGTCTATTTTTAGATGCCCAAAGTTTGTTTAAATTCGAATGTATCTAGACACTCTTTAGTGCATAGATACATCCGAATTTAGACGAACCTTCCGACATTTATTAACGCAAGGAGTAGAAGATTTATTTACTCCTACTTCAATCTAAATTAAATTTCGAAAATTTCAGAACATGGTTTTCTTCATATAAGTAAAGCTAGATTAATTTTCAATCCTCTTTTGACACTCCAATTAAGCATCTGAATACTGAAGAGTTTCTATAAGAGACGGAGCCAGCAGCTAGCACACTTACCACCTCCGCAGCAGGGACCCAGCGGCCAGCTTGGAACACGCGGTGCGGCCGGAGAGCCGCGACCTCGAACTCCATGGTCTCACGCGACGTCGGGAACGCGACCTGGTACACGCTGGGCGCGCCAGCCACCGGCGGCGGAACGGCGGAGACGACGCCAGCCCACCACCCCTCGTTGTGGAACGCTTCCACGGCCTCGTGGACGGCGAACTCCCGCCTCCTCTCCCGCGGCGGGCGCGGTCGCACGTCGCCGGCGGCCGCGGTCTCCTCGAGCGGCCCCCCGTCCTCGGCCACCAGCGTGGAGTAGGCCACCGTGTAGCGGCCGCCGCCGCGGGAGACTAGGTGACGGTGACCTCGTAGAAGGAGCCGACGAAGCCGGGGTCGTCGCTGCGCACCTCCGCCTCCGCGCCGACCGGCAACGTGAGGTCCGACTCCGACTCCGACTCCGACGAGTCAGTCTCCGATTCCGACGAGTCAGTGTCGTCGTCTGACTCGGAGGGAGTCGGCGGACGCTTGGGAAGGCGGACGCGCACCATCGGAGATAGACGACGCTGCGCTGCGCCGCTGGTGGGTTCTTGGGGAGCTGGGGAGGAAGAAGCAGTAATGGCGGAGGCAACGATGTTGGAGCCTGGGTTTTGTGCTGGTGGTGAGGGCAGCTCGAATTTCAAGGAAGGAGTGCCGCGTGTTGCCAGTGACGCGTCCCTAGGCCATCGATCTGACCAATTTCGGACACGTTTGGAACAAACCGTCAATACCAAATTAATCTTATGTTGTCTATATTTTTTTACCAAATTCATAAATTTTTCATACAAACAATGAAAACGGTGGTTTAGAACTCGGCTCATTTACAGATTGCAAAAAGGGCACAAGTTCGAATAAAACAAACAAAATAGGACACATGTGGGCGATCACGCGTCACGTTCACGGATTATAGCTCTCGTTTCTTCTCTAACCATTGCATTTAATCTGGGAACCATGATGCTCAAATCCGCGAACATGATCCGGTTCTCCTCCGCAAGCATCTTGGCCGTGGCATCCATCCTTAGTTTGGATCTTTTTAGCCTGTGTGGTGAGGCCGATGAAGGTGGCAGTGCCATGTGCCGCTTCCCGTCCCTCTTAGATAGAGCCTCTTGTGTCTCGACCATCATCGTTTTGAAGGTCTCGCTTAACACTGTAGGATAACGTAGCATAGAAAACAAAAAAATTTCTACCGCGAACACGAAATCCAAGCCAAGATGCAATCTAGAAGACGGTAGCAACGAGGGGATTATCGAGTCTCACCCTTGAAGAGATTCCAAAGCCTACAAGAGGAGGCTCTTGTTGCTGCGGTAGACGTTCACTTGCCGCTTGCAAAAGCGCGTAGAAGATCTTGATCACGATCGGTTCCGGCGCCACGAACGGGCAGCACCTCCGTACTCGGTCACACGTTCGGTTGTTGATGAAGACGACGTCCACCTCCCGTTCCAGCGGGCAGCGGAAGTAGTAGCTCCTCTTGAATCCGCGTGGTGTCGGTGGCGGTGGAGAAGTCCGGCGGAGCTTCGCTAAGCTACGCGGGAGATATGGAGGAGAGGGGGGTGGCTAGGGTTTGGGAGGGGGTGGCCGGCCACTTCAAGGGGGGCGGCCAGCTTGTGGTCTTGGGGTGTCCGGCCCCCTCCCTTGGCCCCTCATTATATAGGTGGATTCCCAAGAGTTGGTCTCCAAGTCTTCGAATAAGACCCGAACCAAAAACTTCCCATAAGATGAGGAAAACTAGCCAAGCTAGGACTCCCACCAAAAGTGGGATTTCCACCTCCCATATGGGGGGTTGGCCGGCCCCCTAAGGGGGAGTCCACTTGGGACTCCTCCCCCACTAGGGTTGGCCGGCCATGGAGGTGGAGTCCCATGTGGACTCCACCTTCCTTGGTGGTTTCTTCCGGACTTTTCTAGAACCTTCTAGAACCTTCCATAGAACCTTCCGCGACATTTTAATTCACATAAAATGACATCCTATATATGAATCTTATTCTCCGGACCATTCCGGAACTCCTCGTGATGTCCGGGATCTCATCCGGGACTCCGAACAAATATTCGAACTCCATTCCATATTCAATTTCTACCATTTTAACATCCAACTTTAAGTGTGTCACCCTACGGTTCGTGAACTATGCGGACATGGTTGAGTACTCACTCCGACCAATAACCAATAGCGGGATCCGGAGATCCATAATGGCTCCCACATATTCAACGATGACTTTAGTGATCGAATGAACCATTCACATATAATACCAATTCCCTTTGTCACGCGATATTTTACTTGTCCGAGGTTTGATCTTCGGTATCACTTTATACCTTGTTCAACCTCGTCTCGACAAGTACTCTTTACTCGTACCGTGGTATGTGGTCTCTTATGAACTTATTCATATGCTTGCAAGACATTAGACGACATTCCACCGAGAGGGCCCAGAATATATCTATCCGTCATCGGGATGGACAAATCCCACTCGTTGATCCATATGCTTCAACTCATACTTTCCGGATACTTAATCCCACCTTTATAGCCACCCATTTACGCAGTGGTGTTTGATGTAATCAAAGTACCTTTCCGGTATAAGTGATTTATATGATCTCATGGTCATAAGGACTAGGTAACTATGTATCGAAAGCTTATAGCAAATAACTTAATGACGAGATCTTATGCTACGCTTAATTGGGTGTGTCCATTACATCATTCATATAATGATATAACCTTGTTATTAATAACATCCAATGTTCATGATTATGAAACTAATCATCCATTAATCAACAAGCTAGTTTAAGAGGTATACTAGGGACTTCTTGTTTGTCTACATATCACACATGTACTAATGTTTCGGTTAATACAATTATAGCATGATATATAAACATTTATCATAAACATAAAGATATAAATAATAACCACTTTATTATTGCCTCTAGGGCATATCTCCTTCGATCTCCCACTTGCACTAGAGTCAATAATCTAGATTACATTGTAATATACCTAACACCCATGGCATTCTGGTGTTGGTCATGCTTTGCCCTAGGGAGAGCTTTAGTCAACGGATCTGCTACATTCGGATCGGTGTGTACTTTGCAAATCTTTACTTCTCCATCTTCGATGTACTCGCGAATCGAGTGGTAACGTAGCATGATATGCTTCAGCCTCTTGTGTGACCTTGGTTCTTGTGCATTGGCGATGGCACCCATGTTGTCACAATATATGACTAGTGGGTCCAATGCACTAGGAACCACACCGAGCTCTATAATGAACCTCTTCATCCATACCGCTTCTGATGAAGCCTGCGAAGCCGCTATGTACTCCGATTCCGTTGAGGATTTCGCCACCGTGCACCGCTTCGAGCTTGCCCAGCTTACTGCAAGCACCATTCAATATAAACACGTACCCAGATTGTGACTTAGAGTCATCAGGACCAGTGTTCCAACTTGCATCGGTGTAACTTGTTACAACGAGCTTTTGGTCACCTCCATAACAAAGAAACATATCCTTAGTTCTTTTCAAGTACTTCAGGATATTGTTGACCGCTGTCCAGTGTTCCATTCCTGGATCACTTTGATATCTGCTAGTCAAACTAACAGCATGTGCTATATCCGGTCTTGTACATAGCATGGCATACATGATAGAGCCTACTGCCGAGGCATAGGGGATCTGACTCATCCTTTCTCTTTCTTCTGCCGTAGCCGGACCTTGAGTCTTACTCAAGACCTTGCCCGGTAACATAGGTAAGAATCCTTTCTTACTTTCGTCCATTCTAAACTTCTTTAGAATCTTGTCCAGGTATGTACTCGTGATAGCCCTATTAGACGTCTTGATCTATCTCTATAAATCTTGATGCCTAATATATATGATGCTTCACCAAGGTCTTTCATTGAAAAACTATTATTCAAATAACCCTTTACACTGCTTAATAGTTCTATATCATTCCCAATCAATAATATGTCATCTACATATAATATCAGGAATGCTACGGAGCTCCCACTCACTTTCTTGTAAATACGAGGCCTCTCCATGACACCGTATAAACCCGAAGTCTTTGATCACCGATACGTCTCCGACGTATCGATAATTTCTTATGTTCCATGCCACATTATTGATGTTATCTACATGTTTTATGCACACTTTATGTCATATTCGTGCATTTTCCGGAACTAACCTATTAACAAGATGCCGAAGTGCCGGTTCTGTTTTCTCGCTGTTTTTGGTTTCAGAAATCCTAGTAATGAAATATTCTCGGAATCGGACGAAATCAACGCCAAAGATCTTAGAATCCCCGGAAGCATCCGGAACACACGAGAGGGACCGGAGGGGGCCACGAGCCCACCAAACTACAGGCTGGCGCGGCCGAGAGGGGGGCCGCGCCGCCCTATAGTTTGGCCCCCTGTCAGCCCTCTCCGCGCCGCCTCTTCGCCTATATAAAGCCCCTGGATCAGAAACCCTGATGCGTTCGACGAAAACCACGAAACCTTCCAGAGCCGCCGCCATCGCGACGCCAAGATCTGGGGGACAGGAGTCTCTGTTCCGGCACGCTGCCGGAGCGGGGAAGTGCCCCCGGAAGGCTCCTCCATCGACACCGCTGCCATCTCCACCGCCATCTTCACCGCCATCGCTGCTTCCATGATGAGGAGGGAGTAATCCACCTCCGAGGGCTGAGGGCTCCGCCGTAGCTATGTGGTTCATCTCTCTCCCATGTACCTCAATACAATAATCTCATGAGCTGCTTTACATGATTGAGATTCATATGAGTTTGTATCACAATTTATCTATGTGCTACTCTAGCAAAGTTATTAAAGTAGTTCTATTCCTCCTGCACGTGTGTAAAGGTGACAGAGTGTGTGCACCGTGTTAGTACTTGGTTTAAGCTATGATCATGATCTCTTGTAGATTGTGAAGTTAACTATTGCTATGATAATATTGATGTGATCTATTCCTCCTACATATGCATGAAGGTGACAAGTGTGCATGCTATGTTAGTACTTGGTTTAGTCTCGTTGATCTATCTTACACTATAAGGTTACTTAAATATGAACAAATTGTGGAGCTTGTTAACTCCGGCATTGAGGGTTCGTGTAATCCTACGCAATGCGTTCATCATCCAACAAAAGTGTAGAGTATGCATTTATCTATTCTGTTATGTGATCAATGTTGAGAGTGTCCACTAGTGAAAGTGTAATCCCTAGGCCTTGTTCCTAAATACTGCTATCGCTGCTTGTTTACTGTTTTACTGCGTTACTACTGCTGCAATACTACCACCATTAACTACACGCCAGCAAGCTATTTTCTCGGCACCGTTGCTACTGCTCATACTTATTTATACCACCTGTATTTCACTATCTCTTCGCCGAACTAGTGCACCTATTAGGTGTGTTGGGGACACAAGAGACTTCTTGCTTTGTGGTTGCAGGGTTGCATGAGAGGGATATCTTTGACCTCTTCCTCCCTGAGTTCGATAAACCTTGGGTGATCCACTTAAGGGAAAACTAGCTGCTGTTCTACAAACCTCTGCTCTTGGAGGCCCAACACTCGTCTACGAGAAAAGGAGGGGAAGTAGACATCAAGCACTTTTCCGGCGCCGTTGCCGGGGAGGAAAGGTAAAAGGCACTCATACTCCGGTTCCGGGTAAAGTACTTTTCCGGCGCCATTGTGTTTGTGCTCGAAGCTATTTCCTTTAGATCCCGCAATTGCATCTTTTTGTTTCTTGTTTACACTAGTAAGGCATAATGGACAACATCTCGTGAGCTTTTTATTCTATTTCCCGAGTCAAGACATGAATGGTTTAATGCGAAAATTAAAAAACCCATGGAATCTTATTTGCACGCTAGTAGCAATGATATTAGTATGAACGCTTTGAACACCATTGTTGCTAATGATATGGAAAATTCTAAGCTTGGGGAAGCTGGCTTTGATGAGCATGATATTTTTAGTCCCCCAAGCATTGAGGAGAAAATTTTCTTTGATGATACTTTGCCTCCTATTTATGATGATTATAATGATAGTGGTCTTTTGGTGCCACCTACTATGGAGAGTAAATTTTGTTGTGATTATAATATGCCTCCTACACTTGATGAGAATAATAATGATAGCTACTTTGTTGAATTTGCTCCCACTACAACTAATAAAATTGATTATGCCAATGTGGAGAGTAATAATTTTATGCATGAGACTCATGATAAGAATGCTTTATGTGATAGTTATATTGTTGAGTTTGCTAATATTGCTACTGAAAGTTATTATGAGAGAGGAAAATATGGTTGTAGAAATTTTCATGTTACTAAAATGCCTCTCTATGTGCTGAAATTTTTGAAGCTACACTTGTTTTATCTTCCTATGCTTGTTACTTTGCTCTTCATGAACTTGTTTATTTACAAGATTCCTATTCATAGGAAGCATGTTAGACTTAAATGTGTTTTGAATTTGCCTCTTGATGCTCTCTTTTGCTTCAAATACTATTTCTTATGAGTGCATCATTAAAACTGCTGAGCCCATCTTAACGGCTATAAAGAAAGAACTTCTTGGGAGATAACCCATGTGTTATTTTGCTACAGTACTTTGTTTTATATTTGTGTCTTGGAAGTTGTTTACTACTGTAGCAACCTCTCCTTATCTTAGTTTTGTGTTTTGTTGTGCCAAGTGAAGCCTCTAATCGAAGGTTGATACTAGATTTGGATTTCTGCGCAGAAACAGATTTCTATCTGTCACGAATCTGGGCTGTTTTCTCTGTAGAAAAATCAGAAAAATATGCCAATTTACGTGCGTGTTCCTCAGATATGTGCGCAACTTTCATTAGTTTTGAGTTTTCTGATTTGAGCAACAGAAGTATTTATTAGAAATTCGTCTTTACGGACTATTCTGTTTTGACAGATTCTGCCTTTTATTTCGCATTGCTTCTTTCGCTGTGTTGGGTGGATTTCTTTGTTCCATTACCTTCCAGTAGCTTTGAGCAATGTCCAGAAGTGTTAAGAATGATTGTGTCACCTCTGAACATGTGAGTTTTTGATTATGTACTAACCCCTCTAATGAAGTTTATGAGAAGTTTGGTGTGAAGGAAGTTTTCAAGGGTCAAGAGAGGAGGATGATATACTATGATCAAGAAGAGTGAAAGCTCTAAGCTTGGGGATGTCCCGGTGGTTCACCCCTGCATATATCAAGAAGACTCAAGCGTCTAAGCTTGGGGATGCCCAAGGCATCCCCTTCTTCATCGACAAATTATCGGGTTCCTTCTCTTGAAACTATATTTTTATTCGGTCACATCTTATGTGCTTTGCTTGGAGCGTCTGTATGTTTCTTATTTTTGTTTGTGTTTGAATAAATTGGATTACATCATGCTTGTGTGGGAGAGAGACACGCTCCGCTGTAGCATATGGACAAGTATGTCCTTAGGCTTTACTCATAGTATTCATGGCGAAGTTTCTTCTTCGTTAAATTGTTATATGGTTGGAATTGGAAAATGATACATGTAGTAATTGCTATTAATGTCTTGGGTAATGTGATACTTGGCAATTGTTGTGCTCATGATTAAGCTCTTGCATCATATGCTTTGCACCCATTAATGAAGAAATACATAGAGCATGCTAAAATTTGGTTTGCATATTTTGTTTCTCTAAGGTCTAGATAATTTCTAGTAAGATGTTTGAACAACAAGGAAGACGATGTATAGTTTTATAATGCTTGTAATATGTCTTTTATGTGAGTTTTGCTGTACTAGTTCGTGCTTGTGTTTGCTTCAAACAACCTTGCTAGCCTAAACCTTGTATCGAGAGGGATTACTTCTCATGCATCCAAATCCTGAGCCAAATAACACTATGCCATTTGTGTCCACCATACCTACCTACTACATGGTATTTTCTGCCATTCCAAAGTAAATTGCTTGAGTGCTACCTTTAAAATTCCATCATTCACCTTTGCAATATATAGCTCATGGGACAAATAGCTTAAAAACTATTGTGGTATTGAATATGTAATTATGCACTTTATCTCTTATTAAGTTGCTTGTTGTGCGATAACCATGTTCACTGGGGACGCCATCAACTATTCATTGTTGAATTTCATGTGAGTTGCTATGCATGTCTGTCTTGTCTAAAGTAAGAGAGATCTACCACCCTATAGTTAAGCATGCATATTGTTAGAGAAGAACATTGGGCCGCTAACTAAAGCCATGATCCATGGTGGAAGTTTCAGTTTTGGACATATATCCTCAATCTCATATGAGAAAATTATTAATTGTTGTTACATGCTTATGCATAAAAGAGGAGTCCATTATCTGTTGTCTATGTTGTCCCGGTATGGATGTCTAAGTTGAGAATAATCAATAGCGAGAAATCCAATGCGAGCTTTCTCCTTAGACCTTTGTACAGAGCGGCATAGAGGTACCCCTTTGTGACACTTGGTTAAAACATGTGCATTGTGATGATCCGGTAGTCCAAGCTAATTAGGACAAGGTGCGGGCACTATTAGTATACTATGCATGAGGCTTGCAACTTGTAAGATATAATTTACATGATACATATGCTTTATTACTACCGTTGACAAAATTGTTTCATGTTTTCAAAATAAAAGCTCTAGCACAAATATAGCAATCGATGCTTTCCTCTTTGAAGGACCATTCTTTTACTTTTATTGTTGAGTCAGTTCACCTATCTTTCTCCACCTCAAGAAGCAAACATTTGTGTGAACTGTGCATTGATTCTTATATACTTGCTTATTGCATTTGTTATATTGCTTTGCATTGACAACTATCCATGAGATATACATGTTACAAGTTGAAAGCAACCGCTGAAACTTAATCTTCCATTGTGTTGCTTCAATGCCTTTACTTTGAATTATTGCTTTATGAGTTAACTCTTATGCAAGACTTATTGATGCTTGTCTTGAAGTGCTATTCATGAAAAGTCTTTGCTTTATGATTCAGTTGTTTACTCATGTCATTACCATTGTTTTGATCGCTGCATTCACTACATATGCTTTACAAATAGTATGATCAAGTTTATGATGGCATGTCACTTCGTAAATTATCCGTGTTATCGTTTTACCTCGCTCGGGACGAGCAGTAACTAAGCTTGGGGATGCCGATACGTCTCCGACGTATCGATAATTTCTTATGTTCCATGCCACATTATTGATGTTATCTACATGTTTTATGCACACTTTATGTCATATTCGTGCATTTTCTCGGAACTAACCTATTAACAAGATGCCGAAGTGCCGGCTCTCGTTTTCTGCTGTTTTTGGTTTCAGAAATCCTAGTAACGAAATATTCTCGGAATCGGACGAAATCAACGCCAAAGATCTTAGAATCCCCGGAAGCATCCAGAACACACGAGAGGGACCAGAGGGGGGCCACAGGCCCACCAAACTACAGGCTGGCGCGGCCAGAGGGGGGGCCGCGCCGCCCTATAGTTTGGCCCCCCTGTCAGCCCTCCTGCGCCGCCTCTTCGCCTATATAAAGCCCCTGGATCAGAAACCCCGATGCGTTCGACGAAAACCACGTAAACCTTCCGCAGCCGCCGCCATCGCGACGCCAAGATCTGGGGGACAGGAGTCTCTGTTCCGGCACGCTGCCGGAGCGGGGAAGTGCCCCCGGAAGGCTCCTCCATCGACACCGCTGCCATCTCCACCGCCATCTTCACCGCCATCGCTGCTTCCATGATGAGGAGGGAGTAATCCACCTCCGAGGCTGAGGGCTCCGCTGTAGCTATGTGGTTCATCTCTCTCCCATGTACCTCAATACAATAATCTCATGAGCTGCTTTACATGATTGAGATTCATATGAGTTTGTATCACAATTTATCTATGTGCTACTCTAGCAAAGTTATTAAAGTAGTTCTATTCCTCCTGCACGTGTGTAAAGGTGACAGTGTGTGCACCGTGTTAGTACTTGGTTTAAGCTATGATCATGATCTCTTGTAGATTGTGAAGTTAACTATTGCTATGATAATATTGATGTGATCTATTCCTCCTACATATGCATGAAGGTGACAGTGTGCATGCTATGTTAGTACTTGGTTTAGTCTGTTGATCTATCTTACACTATAAGGTTACTTAAATATGAACAAATTGTGGAGCTTGTTAACTCCGGCATTGAGGGTTCGTGTAATCCTACGCAATGCGTTCATCATCCAACAAAAGTGTAGAGTATGCATTTATCTATTCCGTTATGTGATCAATGTTGAGAGTGTCCACTAGTGAAAGTGTAATCCCTAGGCCTTGTTCCTAAATATCGCTATCGCTGCTTGTTTATCGTTTCTATCGCGTTACTACTGCTGCAATACTACCACCATTAACTACATGCCAGCAAGCTATTTTCCGGCACCGTTGCTACTCGCTCATACTTATTTATACCACCTGTATTTCACTATCTCTTCGCCGAACTAGTGCACCTATTAGGTGTGTTGGGGACACAAGAGACTTCTTGCTTTGTGGTTGCAGGGTTGCATGAGAGGGATATCTTTGACCTCTTCCTCCCTGAGTTCGATAAACCTTGGGTGATCCACTTAAGGGAAAACTAGCTGCTGTTCTACAAACCTCTGCTCTTGGAGGCCCAACACTGTCTACAGGAAAAGGAGGGGGAAGTAGACATCAATCACCTTATCAAAGCGTCGGTTCCAACTTCTCGATGCTTGCTTCAGTCCATAAATTGAACGCTGAAGTTTGCATACTTTGTCAGCATTTTTAGGATCGACAAAACCTTTGGGTTGTACCATATACAACTCTTCCTCAATGTCTCCATTAAGGAACGCCGTTTTGACATCCATCCGCCAAATCTCATAATCGAAAAATGCAGCTATTGCTAACAAAATCCTCACGAGATTTTAGCTTCGCTACGAGTGAGAAAGTCTCATCGTAGTCAACTCCTTGAATTTGTCGGAAACCCTTTGCGACAAGTCGAGCTTTATAGACAGTAATATTACCATCAGCATCTGTTTTTCTCTTGAAGATCCATTTATTCTCAGCAGCCTTTCGGCTATCAGGTAAGTCTACTAAAGTCCATACTTTGTTATCATACATGGATCCCATTTCGGATTTCATGGCTTCTTGCCATTTGTTGGAATCTGGGATCATCATCGCTTCTTCATACGTCACAGGGTCCTCATCATTGTTATCCACAATCATGACATTTAGACAAGGGTCATACCAATCAGGAGTGGCACGTTCCCTTGTCGATCTGTGAGGTTCAGTAGTTTCCTCGTTCGAAGTTTCATGATCATTATCATTAGCTTCCTCTGTTGTCGGTGTAGGCGGTACTGGTACAACTTCCGGTACTGCGCTACTCTGATCAACGAGTATAGATTCATCAATCTCATCGAGTTCTACTTTTCTTCCAGTCACTTCTTTAGTGAGAAATTCTTTCTCAAGAAAGGTTCCGTTCTTAGCAACAAAGATTTTGCCTACGGATATGTGATAGAAAGTGTACCCTATAGTTTCCTTAGGGTATCCTATGAAGACGCATTTCTCCGCTTTGGGTTCTAGCTTGTCCGGTTGTAACTTCTTTACATAGGCTTCGCAACCCCAAACTTTCGAGAACGACAGACTTAGGTTTCTTATTAAACCATAATTCATACGGTGTCGTTTCTACGGATTTTGATGGTGCTCTATTTAAAGTGAATGCGGCTGTCTCTAATGCATAACTCCAAAATGATAACGACAAATCAGTAAGAGACATCATAGAACGAACCATATCTAAGAGAGTTCGATTACGACGTTCGGACACACCGTTACGTTGTGGTGTACCCAGCGGTGTCAATTGTGAAAGTATTCCGCATTTCTTTAAATGCATGCCAAACTCATAACTCAGATATTCACCTCCGCGATCAGATCGTAGAAATTTAATCTTCTTGTTACGTTGATTTTCTACTTCACTTTGGAATTCCTTAAACTTCTCAAAAGTCTCGGATTTATGTTTCATGAAATAGATATACCCATATCTACTCGGATCATCTCGTGAAGGTTAGAACATAACGATAACCACCGCGCGATGCTACACTCATTGGTCCGCACACATCGGTATGTATGATTTCCAATAAGTCGAGTAGCTCGCTCCATAATACCGAGAGAATGGAGTCTTAGTCATTTTTCCCATTAGACATGCTTCGCATCTATCAAGTGACTCAAAGTCAAGTGATTCAAGTAATCCATCGATATCGAGTTTCTTCATGCGTTTCACTCCAATATGACCAAGACGACAGTGCCACATATAAGTAGAATTATCATTCAATTTAATTCGCTTAGCATCAATGTTATGTATATGTGTATCACTACTATCGAGATCTAACGAAATAAGCCATTCTTTTCGGGTGCTCGACCATAAAAGATATTATTCATAAAAATAGAACAACCATTATTCTCAGACTTGAATGAATAACCGTCTTGCATTAAACAAGATCCGGATATAATGTTCATGCTCAACGCGGGTACAAAATAACAATTATTTAGGCTTAAAACTAATCCCGAAGGTAGATGTAGAGGAAGTGTGCCGACGAGCGATCACATCGACTTTGGATCCATTTCCAACGCGCATGGTCACTTCATCCTTTAGTAGTCTTCATTTATTCTTTAGTTCCTGTTTCGAGTTACAAATATGAGCAACCGAACCGAGTATCAAATACCCAGGTACTAGTACGAGAACCGGTAAGATAAACATCTATAACATGTATATCGAGATATACCTTCTTTCTTCTTCTTGACAAGGCCGCTCTTCGGATCCGCCAAATACTTGGAGCAATTACGCTTCCGGTGTCCCTTCTCCTTGCGGTAATAGCACTCGGCATCGGGCTTAGGGCCGGTCTTAGGTTTCACGGGAGGCGTGGCAGCTTTCTTGCCACTCTTCTCGTTCTTGCCTTTAGACTTGCCCTGTTTCTTGAAGCTGGTGGTCTTGTTGACCATCAACACTTGGTGCTCTTTCTTGATCTCAATCTCGGCAGATTTTAGCATGGAGAAGAGTTCGGGTAACTCTTTGTTCATGTTACGCATGTTGTAGTTTATCACAAAGTTCTTGTAACTAGGTGGCGGTGATTGAAGGACACGATTAATCCCCGGTCTATTAGGAATCACTATTCCCAAGTCAACGAGTTTCTTCGCATGCCCGGTCATGGCGAGCATGTGCTCACTTACGGAGCTGCCTTCTTCCATCATGCAGCTGAAGAAGTGTTTCGATGCTTCATAGCATTCCACGGCCGCATGAGTCTCAAATATAGTCTTCAACTCATTGATCAACTCATGTGGATCGTGGTGCTCAAAACGTTTTTGAAGATCGGCTTCCAGACTGCATAAGATGGCACACTGAACTTGAGAGTACCGAGTTTTCCGAGTTGCGTAAACAGCTTTTACTTCATCGGTTTCAGTTTCACGGGAGGGTCACCTAGCGGTGCATCAAGCACATATTGCAGATTTCCGCCATTGAGGAAAATCCTCACATGACGGAACCGATCGGTGAAGTTGCTACCGTTGCTCTTAAGCTTTTCTTTCTCTAGGAAGCTGGTTAAAATTGATTGAGGACGCCATATCTACAACATATATTTGCAATAGTTTAGACTAAGTTTATGACAAATTGAGTTCAAATTTTAATTCAACTTAATTAAAAACTAGGTGAACTCCCACTCAAAACAATATCCCTCGCATTGTCTTAGTGATCACACGAACCAAATCCACCGCACCTAAGTCCGATCATCACGAGACAAGGTGTGATTTCAATGGCGAACATTCAAAGTGTTCATCATATCAATCATATGATTCATGCTCTACCTTTCGGTATCACGTGTTCCGAGACCATGTACGTACATGCTAGGCTCGTCAAGGCCACCTTAGTATCCGCATGTGCAAAGCTGTCTTGCACCCGTTGTATGCACTTGTTGATTCTATCACACCCGATCATCACGAGATGCTTCGAAACGACAAGTCTTGGCAATGGTGCTACTAAGGATGAACACTTTATTATCTTGAGATTTTAGTGAGAGGGATCATCTTATAATGCTACCGTCGCAATCTAAGCAAAATAAGATGCATAAAAGGATTAACATCACATGCAGTTCATATGTGATATGATATGGCCCTTTTGTCTTTGCGCCTTTGATCTTCATCTCCAAAGCACGGACATGATCTCCATCATCAACGGGCATGATCTCCATCATCGTCGGCGAAGCACCAAGGTCAATGGCGTTGTCTTCATGATTGTCCTCCATGTAGCAACTATTACAACTACTTTGAAATACTACTCAACATGAAATTTAAAGACAACCATAAGGCTCCTGCCGGTTGCCACAATACAATAATGATCATCTCATACATAGTCATCATCACATTATGGCCATATCATATCACCAAACCCTGCAAAAACAAGTTAGACGTTCTCTAATTTGGTTTGCATATTTTACGTGGTTTAGGGTTTTCGAGTAAGATCCAATCTACCTACGAATATGAACCACAACGGTGATACTAGTGTTGTCAATAGAAGAATAAATTGAATCTTTACTATAGTAGGAGAGACAGACACCCGCAAAGCCACTTATGCAATACAAGTTGCATGTCGAGCGTGGAGCAAATCTCATGAACGCGGTCATGTAAAGTTAGCCCGAGCCGCTTCATCCCACTATGCCACAAAGATGCAAAGTACTCAACTAAAGATAACAAAAGCATCAACACCCACAAACCATTGTGTTCTACTCGTGCAACCATCTATGCATAGACACGGCTCTGATACCACTGTAGGATAACGTAGCATAGAAAACAAAAAAATTTCTACCGCGAACACGAAATCCAAGCCAAGATGCAATCTAGAAGACGGTAGCAACGAGGGGATTATCGAGTCTCACCCTTGAAGAGATTCCAAAGCCTACAAGAGGAGGCTCTTGTTGCTGCGGTAGACGTTCACTTGCCGCTTGCAAAAGCGCGTAGAAGATCTTGATCACGATCGGTTCCGGCGCCACGAACGGGCAGCACCTCCGTACTCGGTCACACGTTCGGTTGTTGATGAAGACGACGTCCACCTCCCCGTTCCGGCGGGCAGCGGAAGTAGTAGCTCCTCTTGAATCCGACAGCACGACGGCGTGGTGTCGGTGGCGGTGGAGAAGTCCGGCGGAGCTTCGCTAAGCTACGCGGGAGATATGGAGGAGAGGGGGCGGCTAGGGTTTGGGAGGGGGTGGCCGGCCACTTCAAGGGGGGCGGCCAGCTTGTGGTCTTGGGGTGTCCGGCCCCCTCCCTTGGCCCCTCATTATATAGGTGGATTCCCAAGAGTTGGTCTCCAAGTCTTCGAATAAGACCCGAACCAAAAACTTCCCATAAGATGAGGAAAACTAGCCAAGCTAGGACTCCCACCAAAAGTGGGATTTCCACCTCCCATATGGGGGGTTGGCCGGCCCCCTAAGGGGGAGTCCACTTGGGACTCCTCCCCCACTAGGGTTGGCCGGCCATGGAGGTGGAGTCCCATGTGGACTCCACCTTCCTTGGTGGTTTCTTCCGGACTTTTCTAGAACCTTCTAGAACCTTCCATAGAACCTTCCGCGACATTTTAATTCACATAAAATGACATCCTATATATGAATCTTATTCTCCGGACCATTCCGGAACTCCTCGTGATGTCCGGGATCTCATCCGGGACTCCGAACAAATATTCGAACTCCATTCCATATTCAATTTCTACCATTTCAACATCCAACTTTAAGTGTGTCACCCTACGGTTCGTGAACTATGCGGACATGGTTGAGTACTCACTCCGACCAATAACCAATAGCGGGATCCGGAGATCCATAATGGCTCCCACATATTCAACGATGACTTTAGTGATCGAATGAACCATTCACATATAATACCAATTCCCTTTGTCACGCGATATTTTACTTGTCCAGAGGTTTGATCTTCGGTATCACTTTATACCTTGTTCAACCTCGTCTCGACAAGTACTCTTTACTCGTACCGTGGTATGTGGTCTCTTATGAACTTATTCATATGCTTGCAAGACATTAGACGACATTCCACCGAGAGGGCCCAGAATATATCTATCCGTCATCGGGATGGACAAATCCCACTGTTGATCCATATGCTTCAACTCATACTTTCCGGATACTTAATCCCACCTTTATAGCCACCCATTTACGCGGTGGTGTTTGATGTAATCAAAGTACCTTTCCGGTATAAGTGATTTATATGATCTCATGGTCATAAGGACTAGGTAACTATGTATCGAAAGCTTATAGCAAATAACTTAATGACGAGATCTTATGCTACGCTTAATTGGGTGTGTCCATTACATCATTCATATAATGATATAACCTTGTTATTAATAACATCCAATGTTCATGATTATGAAACTAATCATCCATTAATCAACAAGCTAGTTTAAGAGGTATACTAGGGACTTCTTGTTTGTCTACATATCACACATGTACTAATGTTTCGGTTAATACAATTATAGCATGATATATAAACATTTGTCATAAACATAAAGATATAAATAATAACCACTTTATTATTGCCTCTAGGGCATATCTCCTTCAAACACAGGGAACGAAGCGTCGCGCATCAGATTGATCTTGGTGGACTTGCGGCTCCTTGGCGGAGATGGAAGGGAATTTTTGCACGGGGATTCGTCTTCACCATCGAAGGCCACCTCCAGCGTGGCCATTCTTGACGTTGATCATCTACGCCACATAACCTAGCTTTCATTTTAGAGGGCTCTTGACCACATGCCAATAATGAACCTTGTGTGTAGCCCTTGCCCATGATGCCTTCAAGAAATTAAAGGCTTGTGGCCCGTGCATATACGGAATTAGCTCGTTCCGGCAGACTATATATGCCATGTAAAAGATCTTAACCTAGCGCACCTGGCTAAAAGGGCATAGAATCTAATAAGAGGTAGCTTATTTTGTGAAGTGTTTTTTTTTTGAATACATGTCGTATTCCAAGTTGGTAATTTTACCTCTCAACTAGGCCACCATAAATGTCGTCTCGCAAAGGGTCTCCATTTTTTGATTGTTTTTTTCTTTTCTAAATTAGGCTTAAAAAGGAACCCATTGAATGACCTTTTTGCAAGAACGGGTGCTGCAAGGTAAACTGGAGCGAACCTCGTGAAACCAATATCATATCTACCATAAGGGCTCCTTTGAATCATATGATAAGAAAAACATATAAATAGGAAAAGTATTGGATTCATGCCATGTGAATCCTATATGAAGATAGAGTGTGTTTGATTGTAGTAAAGGAATTTTTCGATGAGGTATGACCTAAATTATTTTTCCTATAGGATATATACTACAAAATTCTTATAGGATTAGCTCCTATAGGATGTGTTCCTATGAATCAATCAACTTGTATAGGAAAATTTTCCATATAATCCAAATCCAACACAATTTCTTTACAAATCGTATGAATCAAAGGAGTCCTAAAACAACACACTATGGATCTAAAAATGATATGCGCAAAAATCTAGAACAAGCGAAAGTTAACGTTGATGGCTCGTGAATACAACCATATTATCTTCATCTAAACCGAGATATTTCGTTATAATACGAGTTGAATAACTTCAACGACCCACCGGTACATAAACCTAGGCCTCCAACCATTCATACACAAACAACACAACAAAATTGTTGGTTGGGCAAACGAGATTTAAGCGAAAACTAGGAGTCTTGTTCGAGTGATCTTACACCAAAAGCAATTTTCACATTGATTCAATAAACCTATGCCTCTAGAGAAAAAAACATCAATACTATAATCCGTAATCCAGATTGAATGTATTGCGTGCTCAGTTTGAATCTGGTCCGCTTCCACCGAAACCGGTAGGACGCCATACAAAATACAAGAAATTTCCAGAAAGCAAATGCGTACAACAGGCATGAAAAACCGTAGTGCGGAAAGTGCGGAAATGGTTTTTTTTAATTGTGTGCATAGATTCCGTACCATTCCAGATTGACTTTCTTGATATTTCACAAAGAAGCTCATTTCAATGCTGGAAAAATTGAAAATAAGATTTTTGTGACTAGGAAAGGATAACTCATAAAGTGTTCTGGCGAACTACGGCATGACGAAGGTCAAGATCTAACTCATTTTCCAAAAAAAAATCCATATAACAAAGTAGGAGGTAGATCATTTTGTGAATATTTTTTTAGAAATAATTGTCATATTTCAAGTTTGTAATTTTTCCTGCACCTAGACCACATAAAAATCGTTTCGCGAAGGTTCATCTTTTTTTCTAATATCTTTTTTGTTGACTTTGCTCAATTAGAACCCGCCGAAACGACCTTTCATGAGAAAGGGTGTTACGATCCACACCTTTTAACCAGTTGCATAAAGTATTAGCAACGTGTCTACCGAGAATACGCGTGTAGTTTATTTTCCAAAATTATGTGTTATTGTGGGTGTGTGTCTGAGCACACTTGTACCAGATGCAGCTATAAGTGTGGGATCATGCAAGCTTGATTATGTTTGGTATGGTAACTCCAAAAAAAAAAACACTTGGCATTGGTGTTTGCATTTTCTTGGATTATTTTTAAGATTTAACCGGTGCTATACTTTCAGTGATAGGTGACGTGTCCGTCAATAGTGAGCCGCTAGCGGTGATTTCGTCAACCTTAAGATATGTCAGCTCGGTCCCTTGGAGGTGCTCATAGGCAGTGGCGTAGCCACATCGTGACCTGTGTGGTCAATTACCACTCAGGTTTCTGGTAAATCCTTTATATTTTGGTATAAAATTGTACGGAGTATAAAAATATTTAAAATAGGTGAAAGCACATGTGTTTGAGATCATAGATTTAAAATAACAACACAAAGTTTAAGTTCTAGCTCCACCACTGCTCATAGAAGTAGGGTATATGTGCGTGCGTTCATAGGGGTAAGTGTACGTGCGTGTTTGTGAGCCTCTACGTTATACTGTGTTATTAGAAAAGAAACACGGGTTAAAAAAACTGGAAAAAGGTATGGAAGAGTTTGTCAAATTAAAAAGCGGCTCATGAGTCCTGACGCGTCCATGTCTGGTTCAAGGCGTCCCTGAGAGACCTAAATCGTCTACGACGAATTCATTACGAACTGTGTTACGATTCATCTGTCCTATATGCGGATATACGTGTGGGATCATGCAAGCTTCATGAGCTTTGGTATGTTAACTCCAAAAACAACAAAACGTGTTTAAAGAAGAAACTGGAAGATGTATGGAAGGTAAACCGGGTTGGTCAAGTTAAGAAGCGGCTCCTGAGTCCTGATGCCTCCATGTTTGGCTCAAGGACGTAATCCGTGAGAGACCCGAATCGTCTAGGACGAATTCATTACGAACTGCGTTAGGATTCATATATGCCCGAGGGTGTTGGAGTTAATCCAAACATCCTTAGAGTCTTAAATCAGTACGCGTGTGTTTGAGTCTAATTAGGACATAGACTTGGTTAGCTAGGTAGGTTACGAGTTAGCTTGGACATGTAGGCGTGAGTTCTAGTCCTTATTCAGTCCGTACGTGAGTTAGTTTAGTTTGATAGAAGTAGAATATTAGCAAGGCTTTGGCGTGAGTTCTAGTACGTGTAGGTTTAGGTCAGGTCTGAGTCGGTTCTAGTCATGTAGTCCGTGTATATATACACGGGAGGTCCTGCAAGATTGTACCAAGAGAAAATCAGAAAAGCAATAAAGAATAGTTTAGAGGGTGCGACACGCACCCTTGGCGATAAATTTTGTATCTGCGTGTGGTTCGTCTAGTTTAATGTGATTGATCCGTGGGCGAATCCCAACAATTGGTATCAGAGCGAGGTCGAAGATTTGAAGCTACGCTTGCCCCGGGGAGGCGACCCGTACTAGCGCCTCGGGGCGGGCGATCGTCGTTCGGCGGAACGACAAGGAGGAAACGGCGGAGAGTTGTCGTCGCAAGGTGGTGGAGCTGCGGATGATCGTTGACGGGAGAGGTGGTGCCGAGGTGTGGTGCCGGGAGTCTCGTCAAGATCGTCTTCGGAGGAGTCGGATGAGTCAAAGAGTCAAGTGTGTCCACGTCTACACGTGCGGTCGTCGTTGTGTCAGTGAGTCGTCGTTGTGTCCAAGTGCTCGTCTCCGTGAAGATTTGTTGCAGTTGAAGCGCGTCAAGTGTGTGAGGTATGCACGGTGTTCCGTGAGTTATGTCCATGTCCTCGTGGAGCGTCCTGGTTGCGGCCAGCAGGGTTCGGTGCGATGCCGAAGGCGGACGGTGGTAGGGAAAGCTACCGTAAAGCGAGGAGGTGTGTGCGCAGTAGGAGGAGAAGCTACTGTAAACAAGTATAAGAGGAGTATGGTGCGAACCGAGTGCGAGGACCGCAATAGCGCTGGCACTATGTGCGAACCGAGTGCGGGATGGCCGGCAATGGCGGTGGCAAAACATTGCAGAGCAAAGGAAGTGCACTGCATGTTTCCTGTGTGGTCATACTGACTGTACGGACATGACAATGAAGACTATGAAGATGTGACGTGAAGCTGCGGTAATCTTGATCGGGAGGAGCATGAGGAAACGTTGTGTTTGGATTAGGAGGAGATTGTTGGAGCTAATCCAAACATCCTTAGAGTCTTAAATCAGTACGCGTGTGTTTGAGTCTAATTAGGACATAGACTTGGTTAGCTAGGTAGGTTACGAGTTAGCTTGGACATGTAGGCGTGAGTTCTAGTCCTTATTCAGTCCGTACGTGAGTTAGTTTAGTATGATAGAAGTAGAATATTAGCAAGGCTTTGGCGTGAGTTCTAGTACGTGTAGGTTTAGGTCAGGTCTGAGTCGGTTCTAGTCATGTAGTCCGTGTATATATACACGGGAGGTCCTGCAAGATTGTACCAAGAGAAAATCAGAAAAGCAATAAAGAATAGTTTAGAGGGTGCGACACGCACCCTTGGCGATAAATTTTGTATCTACGTGTGGTTCGTCTAGTTTAATGTGATTGATCCGTGGGCGAATCCCAACAGAGGGCGTAGCGTGATCTCATGATTTCTCTGGATCTAATTCGACGACCGAGCTAGTCGATCTATCGCCGGGCACGCGCGCGCCGCAGCTCTGCTCCGGCCGGCATGACGGCGGAGCTCAAGGCTGACGCCTGCTCATGGGCCGATCTCCCGTCGGAGCTGCTCATCGACGTCTCCGGCCGACTACACGAGCCTGCTGATTTCGTTCGTTTCCATGCCGTCTGCTGTTCATGGCGTGCCACGGCGCCGCTGCGCTCACCGGCGACGCGACCCACCTTCCCGCCGTGGCTACTAGGGCTGTGCGACGGCCACATCGTCCACTCCCGCGTCAACTTCCCTGCAGCGGTGGAGCCGTCAACCGACCATGACCACGTACTCTCAGAGCCGGCACCGGGGGACGAGGAGAACTGGGTGGCTAGAGCCGACGGCACCGTCGCCTGGCTATTCGCCGCAAGTCCCGATCCAAGACTCGTCGACCTTGTAACCGGAGCCATCACTCCGCTTCCTCGATTTCCCGATGATGACGATGACATCAAGCAAATGATAGGGACTGCGTGTGCCACCGTCTACAAGGATGGCACCATCTTTCTCTACAGCACTCTCTACACAAACTATCCCGTCTTCACCATTGCCATCCTACGTCCCGGCGATGCAGCATGGACAATCATGAAAAGGGTTCTGGAGCTCCCAGTTCCCCGCCACCGTTGCGCCGTCTACCACGACGGCAAGGTCCTACTATCCGTCGGCTTGGACTTCTGGTATGTACTGACACGGGATGGCGTTGGCGACAATAATAGCTTTGCGAGGTGGGATGCAAATGACGAAACAAAGAAACTCCGTGATTGGAACTACGTCATGGAGTCTCGCGGCGAGTTGCTGTGGGTGTCTGTCCTGGCCAACCAGACCATCTTCAATGAAGACGCCACTGTCGACCCGTCGGAGCTGTTAGTGACGGTGCACGCAATTGAAAAAGGAGCGAGCGGCGAGGTGCGGTGGGCGCTGAGGGATGGCAAGAGCTTACGTGATCGTGTCCTGTTCCTCGGGCACCCTGTCAGCTTCGCCATGGACAGCTCCCAGCTAGACATGGACGGTGGGTGCGTCTATTTTGTTTCAAACCGTGATGTCTTCAGGTATAGCCTGGTTGACGGTGAGGCTAAGCTCGTGAGACGGTTGCATCCTGGGTGGAACACAGGGCCATCGCCGCGCGTGTGGCTCCAACCTCGACCTCCCATTGCTACCATCCAAGAAATTCAAGCAAGAATCAGCTCGGATGAAGCGAAACCTAATTTATTTATTGATCAGATTTGTTAATACTACTAGAACTCTTTGTTGGGATATTTTGGTTATTTGTTATACAGTAAGAATCTTTATGTCACGGGTGCATACTCCCTCCGTTCGCAATTAGTTCATGTTTTTGCTTTAGCCAAAGTTAAACTTTGTCAAGTTTGACTAAATTTATACGAAAAAAATATTAACATCTACAATGTAAAAGTTATACTAATAGAATCACCATAAGCTATATTTTTGTACTCCCTCCGTGTAAAAATAGGTATCTTAATTGGACAAGACTACACAGCGGCGCCGCACGGATGCTTCAGCTGTGCGGCGGATTCTTCTCCTAATTAATTTGCATGCATGCAGTGAGCGTATGGGATTACATCATATAGATTCCTCTCAATGTACAAATTTAAAAATCTTTATCTCTCAAACCGCTAATCCGTTTGAAAATCTGTTTTCACCGTGGGCTTAGTCGTAATGAGATCTTCGAAACAAGATCCCATGTTGGTATGTTTTGAGAAGAAAAAAAATTCGTCAGTAATTGCCCGATTAGTAACACTAAGCTGCCAGATTATTCATTATGTAGCTACCAAATTGTATTAATTTGGTTCGTAGATTCATGTATGTCATTCTACATTAGCATAAAGCTCTATCATACCTAATTTAAGTGGAATGATACCATCCCTCAGGTTTTAGAGACACTTGAATACTCCTTCATTAGCTCGGCATATCATTGCAATAGTAAAAAATGGGTTACAAAATTACCCAGTAACCATGTAAAATTATTGTAGAAATTATTCCTTACTAATCTGGAAAATATATTACTATAACCTGGCAACTCGTGTGACGTAGAAAAGCATAGCCACACCACACAATTGGTGTGCATATTAATGCAATGTCTAGAAAAACATGTAAAAAGTTATTTTCATAACCATGAACAATTATTGTGGTAATTGCTTGATATTAATTTGGCAATTGGTGTGGCAAACAAAAAACCTTCAAAACATAGCAACAAGGGATCTTGTTTTGAAGCTCTCGTCGAGACAAACTTAGCGGTACAAACGGGTCACTAATCGGAATAACGGTTTAGAAGATACATGCTTTTTAATTTCTGAATTTGGCAATTAATGTGATGATGTCACCCATGAGGTGGTAGATTCTTGCATGGGTGCATGTCACTTTTCCTATAGGGAGCGCATGTAAAAAAAACTAGATGACACCCCGCGCGTTGCAGCGGGAAATCATATTAGTAGTGGTTGTTGGCTCCATAAAATGGTTGTCTAAAAAGACAATAAAATATTGCTATTAATTATCAGCAATTGTGTTTTGTATGAAATATAAAAATTGACTGGGAAGGTACACCACCAGCACATAGCTTTATCTTGAATAACAATGCATATTGATTGAACTTGAAATTTCTATAGTGATACCATTTCTTAATGTTTCATTGGACCCAAGAGCAAGACATTGCAAATAACATGAGTTTCAAAAGTTACACCAATGAAGAAGCACTACTTATTTGACCTTGCCAAACATCACGGAAGGTAGAGAGGAGCAATATAAGAGGCTAAATATTTACCTAACTAACAAATCAAATATATTTTCTTGTGATATCTAAGAGGCGTAAGAAGAGTATGTTTACCAAATTCCCAATATTCTATTTGCGATATACCGTTAGTTCAATTAGATTACACAAAATATCTAACTTTGTGATCCATTTGTAGAGAAAATTTTGGGCTTGGGTACCCATGTTGACTTGATTCTCCTAGATAAAACGAAGTTACATTGAGCATAAGAAAAAGCTCCACGACATTACTGCACAAAGGAATAACTGGTCAAGGTAAAGAAGAAAAAAAAACTGTAATTGCCATTACAAAGAAGCCTGATAAGGTAAAGAAGAAAAAAAACTGTAATTGCCATTACAAAGAAGCCTGATAAGCAGCTTCAAACAAAACAACAGTATAAAGTTGTACATTTCAAAGTTCAAACTGCTGCCATTTTTCTTGTACAAAAAGGAAAAGAGATGGCCGGGGTGATGCTATGGTATACGGTGGTCACTCTATTCATCCCTAACCTGCATGTGATAGAAAAGATAGCTAGCCATCACGATCTGAATGGTTTTTCGTCTATCTAAATCATTATATTTTTTACACATGCATCTGAATGTGCATACCAACGACTGATTCTCTCCCGTACAACTACGAAGCTGCTACTAAAAAAGTAAGCACGTACAACTCCACAGATCTGTGAGCATAGAACCATCACATGCATCTGAATGTGTATACCAACGACTGATTCTCTGCCCTACAACTACGAAGCTACTAATTAAAATTAAGCACATACAACTCCACAGATCCGTCAGCACAGAAACAATGTAGGTGCCGGTCCTTCCTTTCTCTGCATATAATCAGATAAAAAAGAATATACAAATGCATGTAAGGTTAAGAACTCACGATCTATATAATTAAAAAATTTGGCGATCATACCCTTTAGTAGTTGGCAAAATTGAGACGACTTCAGCTGCACCGAACAGGAGATCTGCGTGACGAATAAGCATTTGGTTTCTTCAGTTTCGTAATCCCACTGAGTGGTTAAATTCCACAAAGCATTATATAAAGATCAAATCAAAAGAATGAACATATAGCAAATCATTCCCCCAGTAGCATTGGATAGCTGAAGTAGGCCGGGCAAGAGATAACCTATGTCATGAGCTCCCATCTGGAAGAATCAGGGCTCACAAAAGACTAAAAGAGGAAGTATACTAAATCAGCAACATCCAGACATGTTGTTTCCAGCGAATCAAATTAGACTGCAAAATCCCCCGGTAGTAGAAACATGCGAGAGAGGCAGGAACAATTCAATCTGCAAGAGAAAGACCCATAAGAAACACGGACTGCTGCGTAGTTCAAATCGCCCAGCTTAGGCGAAGCAATCTCATGGAGGCGAAAAGGCCAATATCAACGGCCGCATCATCCAGCAGCCATCGAAGTTGAGAACTGGCCATAGATTATAGTGAGAAACATGTGGCAGTCAGATGGAGAAGCCGAGCGATGGATATGGCGCATCTTGACGAAGCAAGGTATTTATTGGCACTCGTTTAGTCTCCTCGCCTGCCTCCACATACGATTTTCCGCAGACTCTTGATGCCTCCATTAATTTCTGGCTAGAGATCGTGGAGGAGAGGAAGAGGTATGGCCGCGGTGGTTAATTGGAGAGCTGCTTTCCATCGAGCCATCAACAAAGATGGAGGTATAGGCTGCATCTGGGCTGAAGCTATGGGCTGAACGGTTGGTATGCCACGAATAAATACATTGGCCGAACCGATGAACCAAACCGGGTGGATGTGCGAGTGGCCCATCTGGTCCACGCGCGTCGGGCCAGCAGAGACCGATGGGGAGCTGGTCCACGCGAGCCGTTCTGGCGACCAACAGCAGCAGAGATCGATGGGGCGTGTCGGTCTGCCCAGATGAGATCGATGGGGCTCGATGGGGCGTGTCGGTCTGCCCAGATTTCTAATGTAGTGACGTGGCTTGCTGTGGGATCAGGAAATTGGGGCCATCTATTAAGAAAGAGAAGATTCCGCCGCACGGCTGAGCCATGCATGCGGCGCTTTCACGTAGATTTTCCCATCTTAATTTTATCTAGATATGGATGTATCTCTAACAAAAATGCATCTAGATAAATCCTTATCTAGACAAAATTAAGACGTTTGTTTTTAGACGGAGGGAATACTATATTTATTAGGTATTAGGTGTTGATATTTTTTAGTCAAACTTGTCTGTGCTTGTCTTTTAAAAAACGCCAAAACGCAAAGTAAAGAAAAAGTGAGGGAGTATCGTATTGTTGTGTGAAAACAATTTTGGTTACAACGGCTAGGACGCTGCGCGGCCAGCATCAGCTCCTGTTCAAATGAGATCTTTAGTTTTGGTTGAAGACATAATTAAACCAAGACTAAGAGGGTTGCGGTAGGCGCGAGTCCCTTTAGTCCCGGTTTGTGTCTCCAACCGGTATTAAAGGTCCATCTTTAGTCTTGGATGCAGATACAACCTAGGACTAAATTTTTTCTTATATATCATCGTGTCTGCACGGGTTTGTATGTGAGCCACGTTTAGTTTTGAGAGGTGTATGCTGGTTAGCTTTTCCTTCTTATGCACAAGAGGTTCTTGTAATATCCCAGGTATTGGGGTTACAAAAATAGAGGAAACAGATGTGTGCATTGCATTCATGCATAGAAAATCTGGGGAATTTTCGCGCTTTAAAGTAAAACAGTCACAGTAACTAAAGTTTCACTTGACCTTGGTGGAATTGAAGTAGCTCATCAAGTCAAGCGCTATAAACCTCAATGTGACTTTGCTTAAACCTTGTTTTGGGAAGAGATGATTTGATCTAAGAGGTTAGATCAAATGGAACTAATAATCAACACAACAACACTTTACTCAATGATCAATTTTTTGATCCTATAAAAGATTATAATATGGTAATTCTTGTCATAACATATGAACATCCATTAATTGGAAATCAAGTAACAATAATTGGAGAAACTATTCTTCACTTATCTTTTCCATGTCTTAAACTAATCCATGATCCTACCATGAACCTCATGGTATTCATTATATTTCAATCTTGGAAACAAGACAACGAGATCAATTCTAGAAATATATATCCTTCTCTATTTCATATTATTATACATCAAACCAAGAGAGATGAGAGTTCTACAATAATTATTAGAGAAGCAACAAACCTTGAGCTAAACCTTGGATATACATCCAAGTATTCAAATCATGCCAATCTTAGCTTTACCTGTTTAAGAATAAAGGACAACCATTGCACTAAAATATTAGGAGTACACCATAAACCCTAGAATAACTATTCCTATATGAGAGAACTCAAGTTATGGTGTTACACTCAAATTAATGAGGCAACACTTGGACTTGGGAAAGAGAACTATCCATATACTCAGATGATATTATCATCATTCCCTGGAAAGAACCCTAAGGATTATCTCAGGCAATCTCCTGGGATATCAATTATAGAGGCCACCATAATAGCTCATCCTAGAAAATAAAATAGAAGTGCTATACCTTAGTTCATCATGACAATGCTTGATCATGGAAGTGAGAAACCCATTTAATGAGAGATCCCTTAGGAAGCCAAACCTTGATCATTATAAATTGAGGGATGATCATAAACCCTAAGAACTTGAGGTAGAGATATTAAGAACAAGTTGATCATGCCTAATCCATGATCATGCTCTTGAGGTATGTGAGGATAAGTTAAACCTTAATATGATTACTAGATATTATTCCCCACATGAAATCATAGGGAGGTAACTAGTAAACAAACCTAGACTTATATCCTAAACCCTAATTTGTGAACCACTTGGTGATCACAAGTAGAATTCTACCACACCTACATTCCACTTATTCTTCATCTAAGAAAGCTTTAGAGTAAAACTCCATACTTGATATGGTGAGAAATCATCAATCCATATGACCAAAGTTAACTATAAAAAGAACTATGACCACTGTAGTTACTTTAATGATAAATTGAGGTTAACAATAGAAGTTAATTGGTAGAAGATAAAACCACTTCTCAAATCCTTAGTAACTAGGAAGCACATGAAATATTAAGTAAGTAAACACCTTACCATGGTTAGGGAAGATTAAACCCTAGCATGCAATATGGTGTTATCTCATTTCTACAACCTTGAATTAAATCTCAACACTGGTTTATGTTTCACTATGGTGATTATAATATAAAAACCAGGCCATAATTGAGATTCAAACCAATTCCCATTAGGTGAATATGCTTAGAACCCTAGGATTGCTCACTAGTTAAATCCTATACTTAATTATGGAGCATAAGATGAACATAGTTGAAACCCTTTATTTAAAACCATGTGAGGTGATCAACCATTTACCTTTGTAATCAAGACCAAACCATTATGAGAACAATATCTACTCTAGATATTTTCAAAAATAATAATAGTGTTCATCTTAAAAGGGGGTTATAAGAGAATTTACAAAACTACAATAAATAGGTGATTCCATAAAATAATATGTAAGTGAAACAAACTCTCAATTAAGAACCCAAGACCTTATAATAATCTTCAAAATGCTTTGAGCACTAATTATACACTTTAAATAATCCAAAAGAAAGTTGTATTGCAAGGAGGAAAAAGGAGTTTCAAAGACCACATAAATTCATGGCTTAATTAAAAATGTAAAAAGGAAACCACAAGGATATAAACAAAATCATGCATTACACATTTGTCTTGAGCAATAAAATAATGCAGTGACCATTGTTATCAAATCCTAATATCAATTGTCAAACACCCGCAAAATAAGAAGATTCAAATTTGAATTATAAAAACCGGAATTGAAAACGAGAAAATAAAACGAGAAAAGAAGAGAAATGGAAAAAAAACCACCTGGACCCTTACCGGCCGTGCGGCCCAACGAGCAGCCCGGTAAGCCGCCCATCGGCACCGGCCCAGCACGGCCCGGGCAACCCACGTACCCCTTCGCTGTGGATAAATACGAAGGGGAACACGACGTCTTCGTCTTCGTCTCTGGGGAGCACAGGAGCTCGACACGGCGACGCCAGCGCCACGTCCCGCGTCGCCGCCGCCAACGCTGACCGCCAGCACACGCCGAAGATCATATAAATGGCAAGGACGCCCTCAGTTTCCCTTCTTTTCGTCTCAATTGCGCTAATTCCCGAAACCCTAGCTCGCCGGCAACCATCCCACCCCGACGATTCCGACCACCCCAACACGCGCCGTTGAGCTCAGGAGGAGCGCCTTGATGTCCTCGTTCGTCTGGTGGAGCCACAAGCCGCGGGGAGCTCGGAGATGGAGTAATTTCTCCGTTCCCTTTCGCGGAGCTGCGAGAGAAGTGGAGACCGCCGCGACGCCTCCGTCTCCAATCAACGCCGGCGACCCTACAGCAAGCCTCCAGGTGATCTTGCCCGTCATTTGAGCATCATATCGAGCCCTAGCAAGCGCCGTAGCTCGCTCTCACCGTCGGCCATCGTGCGCCGCCGTCGGACATAGACGCCGCCGCCGCTCCGGCGACCATTAGGGAGCGGCGCCGCCACCATCATGTTCGTCTCGTCGCCCTGGTTCTAACGAGCCCGCGCATGACCCCGCGGGAGCAGCCCGGCGCCGGCGACCGTCGGCAGCGGCCGTCGGCCGGCCTTTCCCTGCCACCTCGATGCCACCGTGGCGGACGACGTGGCTAGGACCCCACCGGTCATTGAGCTGTGGGTAGCTACGGCCGGGTACACTTAGTCATTTTCTAATTTTAATTTCAAATTCATAAATTGCTTGCAACATTACAGAAACAAATCAAATTAATTTCAATTCAGAAAAATATCAAATGTGATATCAAAATGATCATAAAAATAAACTCTATCCAATAAAAATATAAAATGAAATTTTTATTTTTAATAAAAATTTACTTATTTAATACTTGTTATTTAAGCCTTATTTTTAATTCTAAATTCAATAAAAATTCAATAATTAGGAAAACTCTTCAAATTAAATAAAAACCAGTAAATAAATAAAGAAAACATTAAAACAAATTTTCTTTATTTTATCATTTGTTAAATCTTTATTATTGGAATTTAAACCCTAATTAATAATTACCCTAATTATTTAATTGTTTAAAATTAATAAAATACCAAATACAATATTATTTTCTATTCCAAGTTATTAATAACTTCAACTTTAAAATGAAGTTATTAATTATAGAACTATATGGTAAATAGCAAACCCTAATTTAATATGGAATGATATTACAACCCTATCATTTCATGTATAATCCTAAAACCCTAGTGCCATTTAGACCCTAGATCCATTACTTCTTATGAACCCTAAATTGTTCCCAAACCTAAACCTAAGTAACATGTGATCATGTTACTTCACCCGTAAACATAGATTCATATCTAGCAACTAAATACTAGTTAGAATCCACATAAAATATGGGAAACCCTAACACTACTGATTAGCATTCCATGTGTTCATCTTCATTAGACCTAAATAATCCAGTAGGGCCAACCAAGTGTAAACCCTAGATTCCATTACCAAAAACCACCATCCTTAATTAACCATACTTATCATCACATCCTTGTGATGAACCATAATAGCAACTATACTTGCTATTCTGTATTACATACCATATTCCACTAAACCCTACTAGTGTTGGATATTTATCCACCATTCCATTTAGGAGCCACTTATTCTTTACTTAAATAGAACTAACAATAAAACCTAGACCACCTAAAACCTAATTGTTATACTTCTTATTATTTAAGAAGTATGTTCTTCAAAAGTTATTCTTTTGAAGTAAATAAAGAATCATCATCAACCCTGCTTATAGGATCTATAAACCCTAGCTAGTCATCACCAATAAGATGAAACAGTCCTGATAGCAACCTTGTATGAATAATTGCTTAGGATGCCTAAGCTTAACTCAACCTTACAAGCCCTAGAGGTTGATGAATCCAACTAGGTTGTGATCCATCTAATACTTACTCCAGAAACTAACTGAAACCATAGTCAACCATAGAACCCCCTCAACCTAATTATCATACTTGTTCTTTATTAAAGAACATGTTCTTCCAAAGTTATTCTTTTAAAGTATATGATAATTAATCATCAACCATGCCTTATAGTACTAAAACTGACTACTTGTTCTTTACTTGTTAACATTATGCCAATTATCATTCTTTGTCTGCTCAGTTGATTATTATGCTCTATTAACTACCTGTTTATAATACCAAGTAATCACACCTGAATAAGAACCTTGTATGTGAATCACTCTAAAAGTGCAACACACCCTGAACCAATCATTACAACTTCTTGATCTTCAATCATCGGGGTTAGGTCACGTTTAGAGCGATTGCATCTCATACTTATGTATTATTGCATCCTTGCCAATCTTTTAAACATCGTCCTTACCGGACGATGATGCTATTTCAGAATTTGGAGTTACTACGTATCGAAGACCTTGCCTGCATAATCTTGCAGTCAAGAAAGGCAAGTTCATCACTTGCTCATGTCATTTGAGTATTTCTACCAAATTACTTGCAAAGTATTATGGTTATCACTATTGCATAAAAACCAAAACCACTACTTTCATAACTAAGAATATGACTATATGGTGGGCAATGGAACCATGGATTGTGTTGATATGGTGGAGGTTCCATTGCAAAGGTTAATATCCATCTAGGATTAAACAACAAATGTCGCCGAGTGATTCTTGTGCCAGTAATACCCGTGTTAACCATAAGATGCGGAGTGGGACGGAGTAGTCAAAAGTGTTTCCACCTCTCGTACATCAACGGATGCGCTTACCGTAGACACTTGACCCGAGGTTGGGCAAGCGGTGGCGTGGGGATCCCATTCTAATTCCCCACGGTAAGTGGTCTATGATGGGTTGCGGTGCTCGGCGAAGGAGTTTGGTTAACGAGTCCCAAACTGTTGTCGTGGTCGGGGTCCATCCTTAATTGGTATAAGAGGACCGACGAGGACCCAGGGTCGGGGTATGTAACAAAGGGTGGGTGTGCGAGGTAGCGGAGGAACATAATTGGCTAGACCTTATACCGGGCCTCACACCATAGGAAGTGTGGACGGGGAATATGCCCGGTTGGCACCAAGGTTAAGATCTCTTATGGGTAAAGCAACACACCTCTGCGAGTGTAAAGAACCGTGACCTGTCACTCCCTGTTCGGGATATGGAGCTGCGAACGCGGCCGGAAAGGAGCTCCATGAAGTTCTAGTAAACCGGTGAAGGCTGACGGACATAGTTCTTCGAATAAAAGCAACCTTTTGAAGAAATGGTTATGAAAACTTGCATTGGTATTAGACTTTACGGTCTAATGCGGTAGCTAGTGCATCAAACACCTCTTTCCTATAATGAACTTGTTGAGTACGCTCGTACTCATCCCACTCTTAAATCCCCTGCTTAGATATGGAGGCATCGAAGGAGGATCTACAGTGCAACTCGAAGACCGAGGAGTCAACAACTACTTCAAGAGACAGGACCCTGTCAGAGGAGTTAGATACACATCCAACAAGGAGAAAACCTAGTTTAGCCATAGAAGGGAACTAGCTTCCGATATCTAGCTCCTACTTAGCTAGAATATATTCATAGCCTCTATAGCTAGTCAAATACTCTACAAATAGAGTTCGTGATAAGATTAGACTACGAGTCGTTCTTCGGAGTTTATTTGCGGATTTACCTCATTGTAAAGTAGGAGGCTGTGATGATCTTATGTAAAAGAGTCAATGTTGTAATTCTATAGACATACCTTGGACCCGCATATGTTTACGTTGTACCACTGCGAGCGATATAATACTAGTGGAACGGTGTTTCATTGGTGTTATATCAGACTTGCATACTACACCATGCAGTGGTATGTCGGGTCACCACAGTTGGTATCAGAGCAAATGCTTTGACCTTAGGATTAAAACCCTTTAAAGGAGACCTATAGGATTGGTAGTGTCTATAGGAAGTTGTTTTAGGTAAACCACACACTTCTTATGATTTGAGATGGATATTCACTTGAGAATAATCCTGATACACTTGAGTCAACATTTCTTACCTAACTTACCAAGATAAAGTAAAGTTAGTCAGCTAATCCCAAACATATAGTACCCCTGAAGTCTTAGAACAATAGATGAGTAGATCACTGTTGGTATACAATACATGGTAGTCCAAAGAGAGGATACAACCATAAGGAAGATATCCTATTGGAATATGTGTACCAACACCTGTCATGAATAAATAAGAGTTATTCAGACCTGTAATTGAAGTAATATCAAGTGATGAAGATAATTAAGATGTCCTAATAGAAGATGTAGACCAAGTTAAGTAATGGGTAAGTAAAATTTATCTAAAATTGTGAAGCAACTGATAGTAAGGGATGAATATAAGTTATACGAGGTAGTATAAACCATGATGAGTCAATCATGGGAAGTAAGGAAGAGTGATAGGAATAAAAACTTGTCTACTTAAATGGTAGAGTTGCTAGTCATATATGATTCACTTGAGAATCAGTATGTGATGGACTAGAATCTCATAATTAGTTAGGAGGAGAATACTAAGAATCCAGTGTTCAATAATAGTGCAAGATTTGTGTTCCCAAACCTATGGGAAGTGTGCCAAACATCTCATGACCATAGTTTTATGGTAGAAACACTGGAAAGTATAGGAACTATATTCTAATAAATATGTGTTCAGAGTAGACATGATAGAACCTAGCTATAATATGTGAGATAGTCTTCAACAAAATGGAAGCTAAGTTAGAACTTCCAAAGAAAATTAGGTTGACCTTAACTATCCCAGACCACTTTGTTTCAAGTTTATCTCATTGCAAATGTGCAAATAAGGTAAATACTGAGACAAATAGTAGAATTCCATATATTCGTGCTAAGTATCACGATATAAACCTATATTATGTGGTGTTATATACTACACATCTCAGCCTGATGTTTAGAGATGTCTTACTCAATTATTATATTCAGGCCTATGATGATGTGTATTATAAGCACAAAGCTGAATCTTCTTGGATTTTATTGGATTTTCATTGTTTGACTAGATCCATACATGAAGTTTGACTTTGATATGCAAATGCATGTTGCAATATCAAGTCCTTACTTGGTGCTATAGATCTAGAGGGTAATGGTAAACATGTGAGGAAGTGACGAATTCTGGAGGATTCCGAAGACAAGATGAAGCTCAACCAGAAGAAAGGAGTAAATTTGTGGGAAGCAACCACAATATTCAGAAGGAAGTACCCACCTAAACTCATGCTTTACCTCAACAGAGGAGTACTTTAGTACATATGAAGCTTGAAGGTGAGAAATATGAAGACTGTGGAGTAGTAGAAGTAGAACCATAGTCATTATGGAAAAGGGAATGCATGGGAAATCACTTAGGATACCATATTCATAGTGGCAGCTAGTGCTTTTCTTGCAAAATAAACCCTAAAGGAAGGAAGATAATATATGAAACCATAGCAGATATAAGAAGACCATAGTTGATATCAGAAGACCACAATTGGTATAATATCAATAATGTGAGATAAAGTAGAAGTTGTCTCGTCCAGTTAATCAGAACCTATAATAGAATCCATTTTTAGATATCAAATAGCCACAGTCGGTATAATAACCACAGCTGGTATCAGTTGGTATTACAAATAGTCCACGATTTAATTAGTTGTAACAAAAGTTTGTGAACAAATAAAAATCTTGTCAGCCCAATAGCTAGATCTATAAACATTTAGTCAAAGGATTCACATTGGATGTCCACAATTGAGTGGATACACCACAAAGTTTCTTCGCAAAACCTTAGAGGAATATAAATTATAAACAAGACCTATACCAATATTCTAACCATCAATCCAATAGTTGGAAGAAAAGGAGTTGAAGACCATAAGAAAATTCTAAGGGGTAGAGTAAAGATTGAGCTGGATATACAAGTACTCAATACTTTAAGCTAGATCGAAGCAGAAGGTCTGAACTGAGAGGAAGTTCGATCTTATTTTCATAAGATTATTGAACACTACTTTCAGAAAGATGTCAGACCAGAAGTCGAGGTTCATACCTCGAGAAAGTAAGAAGTGAACTTTAACTTGAGAAAGTGAGTAGTATTTACTCAGAAGTACGAAGCTCAAGAAAGTCAAGCATAAAGAAGTTGGATGAAGAAAATACCATAGACCAAATACAACTCAAGGAGGACAAAGACTGAAGTAGATGACCATACCAAAACTAAAGTCTAGTTGAATGATTCCTTTCATGGAACCTAAATAACCCAAAATAATTATAGGTATCAACTATAATTCCTGATTGGATGGACTAAATGAGTCTAATCCATTCTTAGAGGAATAAACCATCATGATCAATTCCATAGTAAGTACCTCACCAAGTACTATTATTGCAGTTTTGGTAGTAAAGGAAAAACAAAGACCTATTTTATCAAATAGGAGAATGTTATCCAATTAGTCCTCAATTAAGACTGTCAGGACAAGAAGAAGTCCCAATAATTGAATATTCAAGGAGAGAGGAAACAAGCTAATAATATTGGAGGAAATCATGGAAGTAAAGGAAGTAATAGTTGTTTGATGACAAACCCTAATGGATTCCAGGAAGAATGCTGGACAAGGGATATATTCAATTATATCCGGTGAGATCACCAAGGAGTTTGAGAAAAGATGTAGTACGCACAAGTCGGATCCACACCCCGAAACGTGAGAGATATCAAACTTCGAGGACGAAGTTTAGTTTAAGGGGTAGAGACTGTAATATCCCGGGTATTGGGGTTACAAAAATAGAGGAAACAGATGTGTGCATTGCATTCATGCATAGAAAATGCAGGGAATTTTCGCGCTTTAAAGTAAAACAGATCACGATAGCTGAAGTTTCACTTGACCTTGGTGGAATTGAAGTAGCTCATCAAGTCAAGCGCTATAAACCTCAATGTGACTTTGCTTAAACCTTGTTTTGGGAAGAGATGATTTGATCTAAGAGGTTAGATCAAATGGAACTAATAATCAACACAACAACACTTTACTCAATGATCAATTTTTTGATCCTATAAAAGATTATAATATGGTAATTCTTGTCATAACATATGAACATCCATTAATTGGAAATCAAGTAACAATAATTGGAGAAACTATTCTTCACTTATCTTTTCCATGTCTTAAACTAATCCATGATCCTACCATGAACCTCATGGTATTCATTATATTTCAATCTTGGAAACAAGACAACGAGATCAATTCTAGAAATATATATCCTTCTCTATTTCATATTATTATACATCAAACCAAGAGAGATGAGAGTTCTACAATAATTATTAGAGAAGCAACAAACCTTGAGCTAAACCTTGGATATACATCCAAGTATTCAAATCATGCCAATCTTAGCTTTACCTGTTTAAGAATAAAGGACAACCATTGCACTAAAATATTAGGAGTACACCATAAACCCTAGAATAACTATTCCTATATGAGAGAACTCAAGTTATGGTGTTACACTCAAATTAATGAGGCAACACTTGGACTTGGGAAAGAGAACTATCCATATACTCGGATGATATTATCATCATTCCCTGGAAAGAACCCTAAGGATTATCTCAGGCAATCTCCTGGGATATCAATTATAGAGGCCACCATAATAGCTCATCCTAGAAAATAAAATAGAAGTGCTATACCTTAGTTCATCAAGACAATGCTTGATCATGGAAGTGAGAAACCCATTTAATGAGAGATCCCTTAGGAAGCCAAACCTTGATCATTATAAATTGAGGGATGATCATAAACCCTAAGAACTTGAGGTAGAGATATTAAGAACAAGTTGATCATGTCTAATCCATGATCATGCTCTTGAGGTATGTGAGGATAAGTTAAACCTTAATATGATTACTAGATATTATTCCCCACATGAAATCATAGGGAGGTAACTAGTAAACAAACCTAGACTTATATCCTAAACCCTAATTTGTGAACCACTTGGTGATCACAAGTAGAATTCTACCACACCTACATTCCACTTATTCTTCATCTAAGAAAGCTTTAGAGTAAAACTCCATACTTGATATGGTGAGAAATCATCAATCCATATGACCAAAGTTAACTATAAAAAGAACTATGACCACTGTAGTTACTTTAATGATAAATTGAGGTTAACAATAGAAGTTAATTGGTAGAAGATAAAACCACTTCTCAAATCCTTAGTAACTAGGAAGCACATGAAATATTAAGTAAGTAAACACCTTACCATGGTTAGGGAAGATTAAACCCTAGCATGCAATATGGTGTTATCTCATTTCTACAACCTTGAATTAAATCTCAACACTGGTTTATGTTTCACTATGGTGATTATAATATAAAAACCAGGCCATAATTGAGATTCAAACCAATTCCCATTAGGTGAATATGCTTAGAACCCTAGGATTGCTCACTAGTTAAATCCTATACTTAATTATGGAGCATAAGATGAACATAGTTGAAACCCTTTATTTAAAACCATGTGAGGTGATCAACCATTTACCTTTGTAATCAAGACCAAACCATTATGAGAACAATATCTACTCTAGATATTTTCAAAAATAATAATAGTGTTCATCTTAAAAGGGGGTTATAAGAGAATTTACAAAACTACAATAAATAGGTGATTCCATAAAATAATATGTAAGTGAAACAAACTCTCAATTAAGAACCCAAGACCTTATAATAATCTTCAAAATGCTTTGAGCACTAATTATACACTTTAAATAATCCAAAAGAAAGTTGTATTGCAAGGAGGAAAAAGGAGTTTCAAAGACCACATAAATTCATGGCTTAATTAAAAATGTAAAAAGGAAACCACAAGGATATAAACAAAATCATGCATTACACATTTGTCTTGAGCAATAAAATAATGCAGTGACCATTGTTATCAAATCCTAATATCAATTGTCAAACACCTGCAAAATAAGAAGATTCAAATTTGAATTATAAAAACCAGAATTGAAAACAGAAAATAAAGCAGAAAAAGAAGAGAAATGGAAAAAAAACCACCTGGACCCTTACCTGGCCGTGCAGCCCAACAGAGCAGCCCAGTAAGCCGCCCATCAGCACCAGCCCAGCACGGCCCAGGCAACCCACGTACCCCTTCGCTGTGGATAAATACGAAGGGGAACACGACGTCTTCGTCTTCGTCTCCGGGGAGCACAGGAGCTCGACACGGCGACGCCGGCCGCCACGTCCCGCGTCGCCGCCGCCAACGCTGACCGCCAGCACACGCCGAAGATCATATAAATGGCAAGGACGCCCTCAGTTTCCCTTCTTTTCGTCTCAATTGCGCTAATTCCCGAAACCCTAGCTCGCCGGCAACCATCCCACCCCGACGATTCCGACCACCCCAACACGCGCCGTTGAGCTCAGGAGGAGCGCCTTGATGTCCTCGTTCGTCTGGTGGAGCCACAAGCCGCGGGGAGCTCGGAGATGGAGTAATTTCTCCGTTCCCTTTCGCGGAGCTGCGAGAGAAGTGGAGACCGCCGCGACGCCTCCGTCTCCAATCAACGCCGGCGACCCTACAGCAAGCCTCCAGGTGATCTTGCGCGTCATTTGAGCATCATATCGAGCCCTAGCAAGCGCCGTAGCTCGCTCTCACCGTCGGCCATCGTGCGCCGCCGTCGGACATAGACGCCGCCGCCGCTCCGGCGACCATTAGGGAGCGGCGCCGCCACCATCATGTTCGTCTCGTCGCCCTGGTTCTAACGAGCCCGCGCATGACCCCGCGGGAGCAGCCCAGCGCCGGCGACCGTCGGCAACTGGCCGTCGGCCAGCCTTTCCCTGCCACCTCGATGCCACCGTGGCGGACGACGTGGCTAGGACCCCACCAGTCATTGACTGTGGGTAGCTCTGGCCGGGTACACTTAGTCATTTTCTAATTTTAATTTCAAATTCATAAATTGCTGCAACATTACAGAAACAAATCAAATTAATTTCAATTCCGAAAAATATCAAATGTGATATCAAAATGATCATAAAAATAAACTCTATCCAATAAAAATATAAAATGAAATTTTTATTTTTAATAAAAATTTACTTATTTAATACTTGTTATTTAAGCCTTATTTTTAATTCTAAATTCAATAAAAATTCAATAATTAGGAAAACTCTTCAAATTAAATAAAAACCAGTAAATAAATAAAGAAAACATTAAAACAAATTTTCTTTATTTTATCATTTGTTAAATCTTTATTATTGGAATTTAAACCCTGATTAATAATTACCCTAATTATTTAATTGTTTAAAATTAATAAAATACCAAATACAATATTATTTTCTATTCCAAGTTATTAATAACTTCAATTTTAAAATGAAGTTATTAATTATAGAACTATATGGTAAATAGCAAACCCTAATTTAATATGGAATGATATTACAACCCTATCATTTCATGTATAATCCTAAAACCCTAGTGCCATTTAGACCCTAGATCCATTACTTCTTATGAACCCTAAATTGTTCCCAAACCTAAACCTAAGTAACATGTGATCATGTTACTTCACCCGTAAACATAGATTCATATCTAGCAACTAAATACTAGTTAGAATCCACATAAAATATGGGAAACCCTAACACTACTGATTAGCATTCCATGTGTTCATCTTCATTAGACCTAAATAATCCAGTAGGGCCAACCAAGTGTAAACCCTAGATTCCATTACCAAAAACCACCATCCTTAATTAACCATACTTATCATCACATCCTTGTGATGAACCATAATAGCAACTGTACTTGCTATTCTGTATTACATACCATATTCCACTAAACCCTACTAGTGTTGGATATTTATCCACCATTCCATTTAGGAGCCACTTATTCTTTACTTAAATAGAACTAACAATAAAACCTAGACCACCTAAAACCTAATTGTTATACTTCTCATTATTTAAGAAGTATGTTCTTCAAAAGTTATTCTTTTGAAGTAAATAAAGAATCATCATCAACCCTGCTTATAGGATCTATAAACCCTAGCTAGTCATCACCAATAAGATGAAATAGTCCTGATAGCAACCTTGTATGAATAATTGCTTAGGATGCCTAAGCTTAACTCAACCTTACAAGCCCTAGAGGTTGATGAATCCAACTAGGTTGTGATCCATCTAATACTTACTCCGAAAACTAACTGAAACCATAGTCAACCATAGAACCCCCTCAACCTAATTATCATACTTGTTCTTTATTAAAGAACATGTTCTTCCAAAGTTATTCTTTTAAAGTATATGATAATTAATCATCAACCATGCCTTATAGTACTAAAGCCGACTCATTGTTCTTTACTTGTTAACATTATGCCAATTATCATTCTTTGTCTGCTCAGTTGATTATTATGCTCTATTAACTACCTGTTTATAATACCAAGTAATCACACCTGAATAAGAACCTTGTATGTGAATCACTCTAAAAGTGCAACACACCCTGAACCAATCATTACAACTTACTGATCTTCAATCATCGGGGTTAGGTCACGTTTAGAGCGATTGCATCTCATACTTATGTATTATTGCATCCTTGCCAATCTTTTAAACATCGTCCTTACCGGACGATGATGCTATTTCAGAATTTGGAGTTACTATGTATCGAAGACCTTGCCTGCATAATCTTGCAGTCAAGAAAGGCAAGTTCATCACTTGCTCATGTCATTTGAGTATTTCTACCAAATTACTTGCAAAGTATTATGGTTATCACTATTGCATAAAAACCAAAACCACTACTTTCATAACTATGAATATGACTATATGGTGGGCAATGGAACCATGGATTGTGTTGATATGGTGGAGGTTCCATTGCAAAGGTTAATATCCATCTAGGATTAAACAACAAATGTCGCCGAGTGATTCTTGTGCCGTAATACCCGTGTTAACCATAAGATCCGGAGTGGGACGGAGTAGTCAAAAGTGTTTCCACCTCTCGTACATCAACGGATGCGCTTACCGTAGACACTTGACCCGAGGTTGGGCAAGCGGTGGGGTGGGGATCCCATTCTAATTCCCCACGGTAAGTGGTCTATGATGGGTTGCAGCTGCCGGCGAAGGAGTTTGGTTAACGAGTCCCAAACTGTTGTCGTGGTCGGGGTCCATCCTTAATTGGTATAAGAGGACCGACGAGGACCCAGGGTCGGGGTATGCAACAAAGGGTGGGTGTGCAAGGTAGCGGAGGAACATAATTGGCTAGACCTTATACCGGGCCTCACACCATAGGAAGTGTGGACGGGGAATATGCCCGGTTGGCACCAAGGTTAAGATCTCTTATGGGTAAAGCAACACACCTCTGCAGAGTGTAAAGAACCGTGACCTGTCACTCCCTCGTTCCGGGATATGGAACTGCGAACGCGGCCGGAAAGGAGCTCCATGAAGTTCTAGTAAACCGGTGAAGGTCGACGGACATAGTTCTTCCGAATAAAAGCAACCTTTTGAAGAAATGGTTATGAAAACTTGCATTGGTATTAGACTTTCTGGTCTAATGCGGTAGCTAGTGCATCAAACACCTCTTTCCTATAATGAACTTGTTGAGTACGCTCGTACTCATCCCACTCTTAAATCCTCTGCTTAGATATGGAGGCATCGAAGGAGGATCTACAGTGCAACTCGAAGACCGAGGAGTCAACAACTACTTCAAGAGACAGGACCCTGTCAGAGGAGTTAGATACACATCCAACAAGGAGAAAACCTAGTTTAGCCATAGAAGGGAACTAGCTTCCGATATCTAGCTCCTACTTAGCTAGAATATATTCATAGCCTCTATAGCTAGTCAAATACTCTACAAATAGAGTTCGTGATAAGATTAGACTACGAGTCGTTCTTCTGGAGTTTATTTGCAGATTTACCTCATTGTAAAGTAGGAGGCTGTGATGATCTTATGTAAAAGAGTCAATGTTGTAATTCTATAGACATACCTTGGACCCGCATATGTTTCTGTTGTACCACTCTGAGCGATATAATACTAGTGGAACGGTGTTTCATTGGTGTTATATCAGACTTGCATACTACACCATGCAGTGGTATGTCGGGTCACCACAGTTCTCGATCAATGAGAGCATGATGCCACTTAAGTTCGCACAAAAGAACATGATATGAAGTGCCCGAGCTACACTTGAGTTGCCTACTCTTTTTTCCTCCTCTATCGATGTTAGCAACTTTATCCTTTCATCTGTCATTGATAAAATGCATCTGTCAACAGTGGCGGACCTAGGACTTTATCATTGGGTATGCCGCACCAAATAAATTTTTTTGACACAAATAATTGACAGCTATTTGCGTAAAATTCATTAACCAATTCAGTAAATGTGGTGATGTTGATGATGGATTGGCTCTTTGTCAAAGAAAACCATCTTGGATCTTTTAAAGAAAGCAAATATTTGATCGGCAAGGCTCGTAGTACTCTGATGAACGTTACAAATAAGCTCTCCAGGGAACTCGAAAACTTTACTTTCTCCTGCCGATGCTACCTAGTACTACGGTGTGGTTGGTGTCTTTTATAGTTTCTCATGTTGGGACAGAGCCAGATATTTCCTAGAGTGTTAACGAAGCTTATCAGTTTCTACACTTGATAGAGAGGCAATCAGCCTTTTGGGGAGCGTTTACGCGCAATTACTGCGACGACAAGTTCCTGAACGACAACTTCTTCCTACACATTAATGACCTCTTCAGCAACCTCAACATGGACAACAACACCAATGATGCTATATGTTCATCTACTTTGTTAATCTACATGTCTAGTTTACTTTTCAGTTCTATATTCATGATTTTATCAACTGTTTATTCGAATTAAATCATATGGTAATTTGTTTATATATTCAACCTCTCCCTCCTGCCTGTTGATGGGTGTTTGGAGGTGTGGCAATGGTGTAGGCACCTTTCGACATCAACAAGGATGTGCCAGAACAAGCCGCACTGCTCTTGCTCCAATTGAGCAAAACTACATAGCTTCAGGATTGGGTGTCCCTATTGCATCAAGTGATGTTTAAACCATACGGCACGTAGGAACTATTCAACCAGGATCACAAAAAAAACATTTTGGGCTCCTTTTTGCATATCATGCAAGCATGAATCATGGGGATTAAACATATATATGTCAGACAAAACTTTTGCATTGCATCGACAAATTGAGATCAGGGAACCAAGATAGCAAGAACAAAAAAAAACACCAGAAAGAAGAAACATGGCACAAGAATGGATGGGAGGATAACGGAGGGTCTAAAACGGTATTTGACATGCTATCGTCACTCTTAAGCAGAAGGCATGCTGTAGACCACCGACAAATACATCTCATCTAGAACCGCCGCGGTGGCCGCTCCTCTGCGACATTCACTCGTAGGGCACGCCCCTCCAAACTCTGCAAAATTCAGACAGCGATCAGACTCATCGAAGGACATTGATTATCTCGGTATAAACCATAATTGTTTCACAGTATGAAAGTGGCAATGATATCAATTGCATACTAACCTGTCCATCAAGGGCAGCAATAGCATCATCCAGTTCCACTTGCGATGCCATTGTCACGAAACCGAATCCCCGTGAGCGCCCGGTGTCCCTGTCGTAGACAACCCTGGCATCGACGACTTTGCCATGCTCACTGAACATCTCTACCAACCTAGAGTCGTCCACCTGCCACGGCAGGTTGCCCACGTAAATCCTGAATGAAGACCCAGAATCACGGGGAGGCCTCTCCACACGGGCACCTCTAGGAGCCGCCTTGTTTACAGTCAACAGCCTCCCACCCACGTCCTGTCCACATTAAGGGTCATCCACATTAAGGGTCAATCAGGGAAGCATCAAATTGCATGCATTCTTTAGCTCGTGCTTAATATGAACTACACACGATCTTTAACTTGAAAATACAAACAGATTCCATTAAATTGAGACCTAGGACAGGAAACATATTCAAATGTAAAATGGGAGCATACACATACTATGAGGTTCCGTTGACTAAATTCAGAACATGCAAGGAAAATAGGCACATGAGTTATCAAGTACACTCACGTAGCGATGGAACATTTCCACAGCCTTCTCAGCCTCCTCAATGGTGCTCATGGTGACAAACCCGAATCCACGGCTCTGGTCTGTTTCTCTGTTGTAGATGACCTGTACAGCCACAGGACAGAAACTGCGTTTTAGGACAAAGTAAACACATACAGTATCCAAGCAACTACTATCTGACGGACTGCCCCACCAACAATGCTGGTGAAGCAGATACATCGCTGCGTGTTAGTAACCCATACGAGGTCAGGAAACAATACTAGTTCCGTGGTACAAATGCATTTGGATTCTACGTTTTGTGCAGCAAAACTTCGTATTAGAAGCCAAACCACCTCTTTAAATTTCGTAGTTTCAGAAAAAGGTCACATGTGTTCGCCTAACGAGTAAACAGGCCAAGACATAATAATTCTGACAGGAACTTGCAATGCCCACACGAGAACATAAGCATACTTCAAACGATATCACAGAGCATCCTAGTTCATCACCCTAAACATACAACAGAGAGGGGCTTGCAACATAGCACCCCTTATTAGTCCCTATACCTGTCATGTTCCTTGGATTATTTACAAGCGGTATTCAAGCTTTCATTTTTGCAACATTGGTCACAGCCTATATAGGTGAATCCATGGAGGCTCATCATTAAATTGACTCAAAAAAGAATTGACTAATCATCCTCCACTCTTTTCCATGTTTTCACCATGTGTGGAGGTAGCTCTCGTCATCCTCTTTCCGGCAAAATTGGTTTCACCTCAATCGGAGTTTTCTAGCTCGAGTTATTGCCTTTTCCGTATCGCGGTTTAGAGGGAAAAAGAAAAGGGCGGTAGTACCGGTCCAGTACCGGTCTAGTACCGGCTTGGTATCTGTGAAACCCTGGATCCGGACCGGTATTGGGCCGGTACCTACCCGGTAGTACCGCTCGAGAGGTAGTACCGCTTTCACAAGAGGTAGTATCGCTTTGGGTCGTTTTCTGCCTGTTTTCTGCACAGTTTTGACGCAAGCGGTAGTACCGCTTTGACAAGCGGTAGTACCGCTCGGGCGCGAATCTGACCGTTTTTCAGCCCCAACAGTCATATTTTTGGGCCCCCTATTTATACCTCTCTTCCACCTCTGACCCAACTAGTTCTTTCCACCTACTCTCTCTCCTCCATTGTTGACCTTGAAGAGCTTTACCATCCTCTTGATCCCCCCACTATTTCTTGCATCTTTTTGGGGGAAAGGAGAGAGGAGATCTAGATCTAGTGCTCCACCAATTGAATCCCTCTCCAAGTGAGGGGATCTTGCTAGATCTAGATCTTGGAGTAATTTGGTGTTCCTCCTCATATTTGTTCTTCCTCCCTTATTCCCCCAATAGCTTTTGTAGCTTTGTTGGAATTTGGGAGAGAAAACTTGGGCATCTTAGTGGTGTTCTTAGCCATTGCATTAAGTGCATCGGTTTGGGTTGTCTCCGGGGTTCGGTCTCATAGAGGGCTTGTTGACCTTAGTGGTGTTGTTGCCTTCGTGGCCTTGGAGCCTTTGTGGCGTGGTAGCCTTCGTGGCCTTGTCGCCTTTGTGGCGTGATAGCCTTTGTGGCCTTGTCGTCTTTGTTGCGTTGTTGCCTTTGTGGAGTGTGGTAGCCTTTGTGGTTTTGTAGCCGGTTATGGCGCGTTGGAGTCTTTGTGACCTTGTTGTCGGTGTGGCATGTTGTAGCCCTTGTGGCCTTGTACTTGAGAGCCTCCGTGTTGTGGAGGTTCCTCAAGCTTGATACTTGGATGTTTGCCCCAAGCTTGTACGGATTCGGTGACCACCGTCAAGGGTCCCTTAGTGGATCGAGGCTTTCCCTTTAGTGGAAAGGCTCGAGGAGAATACGGTGGCCCTAGCGGCTCATTGGAGTGCCTCGTGCCTCCACACCGCTCCAACGGAGACGTAGCACCCTTGGGTGTGAACTTCGGGATACATCGTCGTCTCCTCGTGCACCGGTTACTTCTCAACCCGAGCTCCTTTACCTATGCGCTTTACATTGTGATAGTCCTGATGCTTGTTGTTCCATATCTAGCTTGTTATCACCTTGTTGCTTATCATGCTTAGCATAGGTTGTTGGTGCACATAGGCAAACCCCTAGTTGATAGGCTTTGTGCTAAACAAGTAAACATTGAGTAGTTTTATTCCGCCTTGTTTAGCACTCAAGTAGAAGTTTTTATAACCCGCCTATTCCCCCCCCCCCCCCCCTCTAGGCGACATCCTTGTACATTCAATTGGTATCAGAGCTAGGGCTCTCTTATCTTATTAGGTTTCACCTCCTTGAGAGTAAAGATGTCGGCTAGAGGATTAGTGCACAATGACACTTTTACATTTGATGGCACTAACTATGATGCTTGGAAATTCTACATGCTTGATTATTTTCGGGGCATGCACCCACATATGGAGCAAATTCTTGATACGGGTTTTTATCCTCCTAAGGATCCACAAAATCCATCTTATGAGGAGAAGAAAAACTCTTATCTAGATGCTCAAGCTACTAATGTGCTTTTCCATGTTGTGAGCCATGTAGTTATCTCCTCCATCGCGCCTTTCTGGAGTGCTCATGAGTTTTGCACAAAGCTTCAAGATACATATGTTGCGTCCAAGACCATTGAGGATGATCGCACTCCTTCCACTTCACCAATGTGTGGTAAGACACAAGGTAATGGTATGGTGAGTGGTGATGAACATTGCATTGTTGATAGTGAGCCTTCTCTTGATGATTCTTCATCCCTATCTCATTGCAATGTTTCATCTTTGGAATTGAACACTTATAGCACTATAAATGCTTTACATGCTAGTGTTGGTAGTCCTTGCATATCTTCATTCCATGATGATATGCTTGCCTTGTCTTGTTGCCATAATGAAAATACTTTGCTTTCCTCTAGTATTTGTGTGACTAACAATGTAGAGGAAACCAAGGATACTATGGGCCAAGACAAGATCTTGGATGGAGCTTCAAGTAGTTCATCTTCTTCATCATCTCACGGTTCTTCCACTTGCCTTATGGCTAGGGCTTCAAAGGTATCTCCTCCTTTGGAACCCTTTATATCTAGTGATGATGAGGTTGATGATATGGAAGAACCTAATGTTGCTTCCTTAAACATGATGGGTGAGTTGGTTTTTCATGCTCTTCATAAGAAGAAATTGGCTTGCTCTAATTTTATGAAAATCTTGGCTTTTGCCATTGAGAGCACAAAAACTATTGAGAAAATGGAAGAGCATGAGCGCGAGTATGCCAACGAGATTGCAACTCTTAGTGAAGCTCTTGAAGAACAACAAACCACCAATGAATCTCTTGAGGAGACCATTACTCTAGAGCTATCTAAAGTAAAGGAATCTCGTGATAGAGCTTTAGAGGTGGCACATGATTTTTGAATTAAAAATGTTGAGCTAGTAATTGCTCATGCTAAACTCCTTGAGGATTTTGAGCTTCTCAAAAATGGCTCTAGGGCCATTGAGAGTGAGCTCATCAAACTCACCGAGTCACATGAGCAATTTAAGGCTCTCAACCTAATAGAGCTTGCTAAGTTGCCTTCTCCTTGTGCTATAATTGATAATGCTTGTGCTACTAACTCTACCTCTTGTGAAGCATCCATCTTGAAGGAGAATGTTGAGCTAAGGGCTCAACTTGCTTTGCTAACAAGCAATTATGAGAAATTGGAAGAAACTCATGGAAAGCTTTCTAGCTCCCATGATGATCTTCTAGTCTCTCATGATTTGCTCAAGTTAGCTCATGAGGCTATCATGTCAAAGGTAACATCTTATGAGCCTCATGTGAGTACTAGCACTACCTCTCAAAATGCTATTTTGCCATGTGCTAGTGCTTATAGTTCACCCACTCATGCTATTGATATATCTTGTGGTGAACTACCTTCTATGCCTTGTTGCTCTACAAATCCATGTGCTAGTGCTAGTAATTCACCCACCCATGCTATTGCTATATCTTGTGGTGAATTACCTACCTTGCCTTGTTGCTCTAACAATGAAGCTTCCACTTCCTCTAGTACTTGTGTTGTTACTAACCATGTAGAGGAAATCGAAGAGCTCGAGGCCCAAGTCACTTCTTTGAAGAAGGACTTGGTAAAGGGTCATGAAGGGAAGCAATCCCCCAATGACAAGAGTGGACTTGGATTCAACTCCAACGACAAGAAGAAGTCCACCATGCACAAGCGGAAGAAGGACCAAGGGCATGTGAAGGATCCCGCCAAGATTGTGTGCTTCAAGTGCAAGATTGAAGGGCATCATGTTAGATCTTGCCCCTTGAAGAAGAAGCCACTTGGCGACAAGAAACAAGGGAAGCGGCCTCAAGATGGAGCTCATGGTCTACCTCAAGGTCAAGCTCATGGTCTACCTCAAGATGGAGCTCATGGTCTACCTCGACTTGAAGAAAGGCCGCTACCCGAGAAGGATCAAGCCAAGGCTCCCGTTGTGGAGAAATCAAGTGAGAAGAAGGAGAAGAGAAGAACATGCTACATATGCCGTGAGAAGGGCCACATCTCCTCCTTGTGCACTATTGGTAACTCATCCAACCCTATCTTGATCGATGGTGCTTATTCTCTTCGTAAGGATAAGGTTGGCAATGTGTTTGCCAAATATGTTGGCACCCAAAGTGGTTTCATAAAAAGAACCATTTGGGTTGCCAAGCCTATTGTGACTAACTTCTTAGGACCCAACTTGGTTGGGGACCAACAAGCCAAAATTTGATCAATAGGCATGTTTGGAGGGCATGGAGACTTGACTAGTTCATGAAGACTTAGGGGATATTCATCATTCTTATTTCCTCAAGTCAAGTATTATTCCTTTCATCCTTTACCCATGCTCCTCCTTGCGGTAACGAGTCCTCAACTCCTTTACATTGAAAGTTACTCGCCCCCTTTTACATGTGTTGGTTTTGTACCTTGCATGTGGTTGTGTATGTTGTGTCTCCTACTTGCTTATCTTGCTTGCATGCTTATATATGTTGGGTGGCACATCATGTACAATTGTTCTTATGTTGAGCCTATTGCATCTTGTTGATATCTTAGTTGTTGACTCGTGTGAGAAATTAATGGACTATCCCATTTTGGGGGAGTGATATGCTTTGAGCATTTCACAATCTTAAAATGTGCGACATGATGAATTAAAATTCTATAATGTCCATCAATTATCTCACGTGGTTCTTGCCTCTTGTATGAAAAATGCCTTTATCACATTATGGGGGAGTGTTATGATTTGTGCATTTTACAAGACTAGAAAATGTGAACACTTGAGGTTGTGTCACATAGAATTAATATTGTAGATTATCTTGTTCCTATGTGACATGTTTGCTCAAACAAATCCCATTTTTCCTAAAATGCTTTTATTGCTATTCTCTTGGATTTTGTTTGTGAGAGTTTTTCTTGGCATGGTTTTCCACATTATGTTGCTAGCTCTATATACTCTTTGGAAAATCATGTGCTTCATGTTATGCTATTCATTGCTTTGCATGTTGGTGTAACTAATTGAAGCTCTCAAGAATCTCCATTTGCATTATGGTTAAATCTCATCCTTTACCATATGCTTTCTTAGTTGTGAAGATGATCTTGAATATATTCTCAAACCACCATAGGGAATTATTTCCTAAATATCTATTGTCCTTGGACAATTGATAACATATTATGTGGTATATCTTTGGATCATCTTTACACTTGGCTTGTGTGCTAATTTGTTACTTCTTGCCATATGTTTCCGTTGTTGTGAAGATGATCTTGGACATACTCACAAACTACCATTGGAAGTATTTCCTAAATACCTCTTGTCCTTGGACAATTGGTAATAAATTGTGTGGTATTGTTTCGGATCATCCTCACACTTGGCTCATGTGCTTATTTGGTATATTTCTTGCCAAGAATTTGCTTTGTGGGTTAGACTCCCATGTGTCTTCCTTGCTTCTTATGGACACCTTTATTTTACTTGAACCTTTTTAGTGTCTTAATAAATATTGGTAGAGCGATGATCCCGCATTTGTGCACTTTGTATTCAAATGCAAAATCTTGGGGGAGCTCTCCTATGCTTGTTAGAACACTCTCTTGTTTCAAGAATTTGACTTTGGAAGACAAACCTTTTCTTTTCGGTACTTTTGTGCCATCATGAAAAGTGTTGAGGGTTTGGTTTATTTGAAACCTTGCTTTCTTTGGGAGTTGGTTATCTCATTACTTGTTATTTGGTTTTACTTTCCTAAAATGAGATAAGTTCTTGAGCATGCTTGTTTTGGATATCATCTTGCTCGTTGTGTTGAGTTCATTTGTCGAACTTTGGGGTCAATCTTGTGTTGATTTGATTCTTGGATATGGGTTGGACAAATTTTTTTTTTGACATGTCACACCTTTGTGTGACATCGTGCTCTATTTTGCATTTTGTCCAAGTCATATCTCCATTTGGTTCTTGAAAGTCTTGCATGTATATTTACATTTATGTATATCTTATGGCATGCTTGCTTTCGTTGATCCAATGTATAGGAAAAACTCCACCATAATCCTAAATCGGCTAAGATGTGCATGAAATTCAAATTCATATCTAGATGCACATATTTACGTGGAGTTTGTCCTATGTGTTGTAGTTTCACTAACTACTCGGACCCAATTAGTTTGGGGACCATTGTGTGCTTGAGCTTTGTCTTAGGTACATTGGTGATGCTTTGGATGCTCGTCTCACTCATGAAGATGAAGTGGAGGACAAGTGACTATTGGAGGCGAGCTATGATGTTATGACTAACTCATATCTACTACATCACACCATTGCATCCGGGTAACAAGTATCAATCTACTCCATGCATGTTTGCCTTGTATCCAACCATGGGGTTATTGTTGAAGATATGCCCAAGAGGCAATAATAAAAGTGTTTATTGTTATATCTTAGTGTTCATGATAAATGTTTACATCCCATGCTATAATTGTATTAACCGGAAACATTAATACTTGTGTGTTTTGTAAACATAAAAGAGTCCCTAGTAAGCCTCTTGTTAAACTAGCTTGTTGATTAATAGATGATCATGGTTTCCTGATCATGAACATTGGATGTTATTAATAACAAGATCATATCATTAGGTGAATGATGTGATGGACATACACCCATAGTAAGCGTAGCATTGTTGTCGTCAGAAACCCACCGGCGGGCAGCGACGGGCAACACCGTAGAGCCGGGAACAACCTAGAGCTGCGGCTGGCTGAGGTCCCTCCGAGCGACGGCCCGCAAAGCGTTCCGGTCACACGTCCGATGCTTGATGCAAGGGCGTGCCACCTGACCTATACCCGGTCGGGAAGGTGATGGAGATGCCTCGCTTAGTTTCCTGCATGGCATACACGTAAACATTAAATACGAGCCTCGATCGGCTCTCAGGTTATCCTGTGAATCGGCTCAGGGAGCCGATCCACCCATGATTCGTACGAGGTGCACGAATATATGGTGGTCCTGCTTGATCAAGATAAAGCTAATGAGATCTACGACGTTTTAGGGTTTTCACCGCATAATCGGATCATCCTACTCACGGTTGGGCCTCGCGGCCACGCACGGTGATCGTAAGCCGATCCTAAACAAGGCCTAAAAACCAACTCAAGGTTGATCCCCGGAACATCCTGTTTAGGGCCAGCGAACGACACCCTACGTGCCGCTGGATCCTCCACCCCTTTGTAAGGCCTAACTATTGCAGATATTAAACTAATCCTTGTAGAACAAGGAGCAATCGTAACGGATCAGATCTACTAAATAATGATCAAGCGGGTGCCGCCCCCACACCTAAGATAGGTGTGAGGGCGGCTAGACATGCAAGGGTTGCACTACGATAGCATGTTACACGAAGAACTATGCTAACCCTAACACATCTATGATAACTACGCTGCTCGCCATCAACAAGGCTTCAGTACGAGCAACGCATGAACAACGTGGAGCTTGTGCTGCCTAGATCGCAAGATGCGATCTAGGCAGCATGTTGCTTACCGGTAGAAACCCTCGAGACGAAGGAGTTGGCGATGCGCCGAGATTGATTTGTTGGTTGAACGTTGGTTGTTGTTTATTCCATAAACCCTAGATACATATTTATAGTCCAGCGGACTTTCTAATTTAGGCGTGCACCTAACCGTGCACGGGTAAAACTCTATCTAAGATACGATCTATTATATTACAGATATATGGGCAATTTAGCCCAACTTTGCATATAAGGCCGATCTACGTATTTTCTTCGTATATAATCTTCAAGCCCATCTTGATCGTGGCCCACCTCTGACTTGGTCAAATTCTGGTGATAACACATGCCCCCTCTGGTTTTGGAATTTATCAATTCCAAAATCACTCCGTTTTTCTTCGTCGGGTCATGTCATGGCAGAAACGTTGCAGTATCCTTTATCATGATGCCTTGTCTCATCAACTTCTTGCAAAACTTGATACCTTCAGCACCACTCCCTTGGAAACCGCAATGGCTTTAACTCCTCATTAGGCTCCTCCTTATTAAACTGTACCGATTGACTAGCCTCCTTCATCCCCCTCCTCTGCTCTAGCTATCGGCACTAAAAACCCTCTTTCCCTGTAGCAATGTCTTCTTCTTCCTCCGTCTCCTCCGGCCTCTCTTTCCAATCTTCTTCCCAAAACGAGCCAATGTCGGAGCCCGAGTGGAACTTCGATCTCATGTCAGATGACGACATGCCCCTGACCGATGAGGAGGGCGACCTCCACCTCCTCGTTGAAGGGGAACTGGAGAGCGAAAACGAGGATGACCTCCCCTCATGGAGGAAGCCCACTTCCTCTGATAAGGAAGAGGAAGACGAGGATGCGGAGAAAGAAGAGGAGGAAGATGATTCCTCCTCCTCCGCCGGGTACCCGCCGGCGAAGCGCCTCCGTGCTTGGGCGGATAGTGAAGATGACGATGATGACGCAGAGGAAGAAGCTCCGGTCGAAGGCTGGGGCAGCAGTGACGAGGAGTTCTCCGGAAATAGCGACGATGACAGCTACGATGCCGATGACGAGGGCAGCGAGGATTAGTGACATAGCATTAGTAGTACGCGAGCAATCGGTTCTTCTTTTGTTCCTCTTTGAGCAATCGGCTCTTCATTGTAAAAAACCCTCCTTTGTTAATGAAGAAGTATTTCCAGTCAGCTGTTTTGCCGATAGTCAAAGTCACAAAATCTCCAAAAAGAGCCGATGGCATCGCACCGGTCTCTTATCATAAAAACACGAGTAAAGTCGACCTAGCTGTCCTTCCAAACGGTAACCTGCGACCTCCATCTGAAAAGGCAAACTCAGATCCCCAAATAGCCGCCCGAGCAGTTCCAATCCCAAAACCACCTACACAGATCTTGACCGCGCCGCCCCCAGCTCCTTCAACGCATCCCATGGCGGAATCATCCAATACCGACGCCACGGTTTCCGGACTGAAGGTAATCCTCAACCTTCTCTCGCCGTTTGACTTGATATGGGATTAATGGCAAACACCTGAATTAATGTTTCGCTCTGCCACTAATTTAGGTTTCAGACATCCTTCTGCCACATCCTTCTCTCGCAAATTCGATGTGCCTCGGTCCTCGTTCTTCCGAGAGTCCCGCCCTGTTAATTTCGTGCGAAGCTAACAGAATCCCCTTCGTGAGCCAGAACCTAGATCTGACTTCCTGGGCCGACTGCTTGCGAGCCTGGCCTAATCCACCCGAGGGTTGGGTGGCATGGTACAATAGAGTATCAAAAACCCATTATGCCACTTGGGAAACCATAGGGATAGCCGATGCCCTGTCATTATCATTATCTCCTCTTGAAAAGAATGAGAACATCCTGAAAACCATCGGCTACTTCTGGTCTGATGCACTGAACTGCTTCATGTTTGGTCATGGCCCTATGACACCGACCCTGCTGGATGTAGCCATGATCGCAGGCCTAGACATTGCATCCCCCAGTCCTTCTGCATTCAAACTGCCAAAAGTCCCTTTCACTCTATCCTCTAAAAAAGAGTGTACCAGCTGGGGTGCCTATCTCAATCGTTATATGAAAAACAAAGGTCCCGTGACAGAGAGGGAACACACAGCCTTCCTGAATTTCTGGCTGGAGCACTTCATCTTCTGTGGTCCATCACTTGCTCCTACCAAGAATTACATCTCCCTGGCCTATGAACTTGCTAAAGGCACCCAACTCGGCCTAGGCAAACTGTTTCTTGGAGAGGTCTACCGATCCCTTCAACTGATGTCTGTCAAACTGTTCTCTCAAAAGACAGTTAAAACTGGCGGCCCCTGGTGGTTCATTCAGTTGTGGGCCCAACTATACTTCCAAAACCAAATCCCAGACTTCCCACCGCTGACCACTGATACGTCTCCGACGTATCGATAATTTCTTATGTTCCATGCCACATTATTGATGTTATCTACATGTTTTATGCACACTTTATGTCATATTCGTGCATTTTCTGGAACTAACCTATTAACAAGATGCCGAAGTGCCGATTCTTGTTTTCTGCTGTTTTTGGTTTCAGAAATCCTAGTAAGGAAATATTCTCGGAATTGGACGAAATCAAAGCCCGGGGGCCTATTTTCTCACGAAGCTTCCGGAAGTCCGAAGGAGAGACGAAGAGGGGCCACGGAGGGGCCACACCCTAGGGCGGCGCGGCCCCCCCTTGGCCGCGTGGCCCCGTGGTGTGGGGCCCCCGTGCCGCCTCTTGACCTGCCCTTTCGCCTATAAAAAGTCTCCGTGACGAAACCCCCGGTCACCGAGAACCACGATACGGAAAACCTTCCGGAGACGCCGCCGCCGCCGATCCCATCTCGGGGGATCCAGGAGATCGCCTCCGGCACCTCGCCGGAGAGGGGAATCATCTCCCGGAGGACTCTACGCCGCCATGGTCGCCTCCGGTGTGATGTGTGAGTAGTCTACCCCTGGACTATGGGTCCATAGCAGTAGCTAGATGGTTGTCTTCTCCCCATTGTGCTATCATTGTCGGATCTTGTGAGCTGCCTAACATGATCAAGATCATCTATCCGTAATTCTATATGTTGCGTTTGTTGGGATCCGATGAATAGAGAATACTTGTTATGTTGATTATCAAAGCTATGCTTATGTGTTGTTTATGATCTTGCATGCTCTCCGTTATTAGTAGATGCTCCGGCCAAGTTGATGCTAGTAACTCCAAGAGGGAGTATTTATGCTCGATAGTGGGTTCATGCCTCTGTGAATCTGGAGGAGTGACAAGAACCACTAAGGTTATGGATGTGCTGTTGCCACTAGGGATAAAACATTAGTGCTATGTTCAAGGATGTAGTCACTAGTTACATTACGCGCAATACTTAATGCAATTGTCCGTTGTTAGCAACTTAATACCGGAGGGGTTCGGATGATAACCTCGAAGGTGGACTTTTTAGGCATAGATGCGGTTGGATGACGGTCTATGTACTTTGTCGTAATGCCCAATTAAATCTCACTATACTCATCATGATATGTATGTGCATGGTCATGCTCTCTTTATTTGTCAATTGCCCAACTGTAATTTGTTCACCCAACATGCTGTTCGTCTTATGGGAGAGACACCTCTAGTGAACTGTGGACCCCGGTCCAATTCTCTTTCTTGAAATACAATCTACTTGCAATACTTGTTCTACTCGTTTTCTCGCAAACAATCATCTTCCACACAATACGTTTAATCCTTTGTTACAGCAAGCCGGTGAGATTGACAACCTCACTCGTTTCGTTGGGGCAAAGTACTTTGGTTGTGTTGTGCAGGTTCCACGTTGGCGCCGGAATCTCCGGTGTTGCGCCGCACTACATCCCGCCGCCATCAACCTTCAACGTGCTTCTTGGCTCCTCCTGGTTCGATAAACCTTGGTTTCTTTCCGAGGGAAAACTTGCTTGCTGTGCGCATCATACCTTCCTCTTGGGGTTGCCCAACGAACGTGTGAAATACACGCCATCAAGCATATTTTCCGGCGCCGTTGCCGGGAGATCAAGACACGCTGCAAGGGGAGTCTCCACTTCTCAATCTCTTTACTTTGTTTTTGTCTTGCTTAGTTTTATTTACTACTTTGTTTGCTGCACTAAATCAAAATACAAAAAAATTAGTTGCTAGTTTTACTTTACTTGTTATCTTGTTTACTATATCAAAAACACAAAAAAAATTAGTTTACTTGCATTTACTTTATCTAGTTTGCTTTATTCTACTGTTGCTAAAATGGCCAACGCTGAAAACACTAAGTTGTGTGACTTCACAACCACAAATAATAATGATTTCTTATGCACACCTATTGCTCCACCTGCTACTACAGCAGAATTCTTTGAAATTAAACCTGCTTTACTGAATCTTGTTATGCGAGAGCAATTTTCTGGTGTTAGTTCTGATGATGCTGCTGCCCATCTTAATAATTTTGTTGAACTATGTGAAATGCAAAAGTATAAAGATGTAGATGGTGACATTATAAAATTAAAATTGTTCCCTTTCTCATTAAGAGGAAGAGCTAAAGATTGGTTGCTATCTCTCGCCTAAGAATAGTATTGATTCATGGACTAAATGCAAGGATGCTTTTATTGGTAGATATTATCCCCCTGCTAAAATTATATCTTTGAGGAGTAGCATAATGAATTTTAAACAATTAGATACTGAACATGTTGCTCAAGCTTGGGAAAGAATGAAATCTCCGGTTAAAAATTGCCCAACCCATGGACCGACTACTTGGATGATCATCCAAACCTTCTATGCAGGACTAAATTTTTCTTCGCGGAATTTATTGGATTCAGCTGCTGGAGGTACCTTTATGTCCATCACTCTTGGTGAAGCAACAAAGCTTCTTGATAATATGATGATCAACTACTCTGAATGGCACACGGAAAGAGCTCCACAAGGTAAGAAGGTAAATTCTGTCGAAGAAACCTCTTCCTTGAGTGATAAGATCGATGCTATTATGTCTATGCTTGTGAATGATAGGACTAATATTGATCCTAATAATGTTCCATTAGCTTCATTGGTTGCACAAGAAGAACATGTTGATGTAAACTTCATTAAAAATAATAATTTCAACAACAATGCTTACCGGAACAATTCTAGTAACAACTATAGGCCATATCCTTATAATAATGGCAACGGCTATGGTAATTCTTATGGGAATTCTTACAACAATAATAGGAGTTCACCCCCTGGACTTGAAGCCATGCTTAAGGAATTTATTAGTACACAAACTGCTTTTAACAAATCTGTTGAAGAAAAGCTTGGGAAAATTGATATACTTGCTTCTAAAGTTGATAGTCTTGCTGCTGATGTTGATCTTTTGAAATCGAAAGTTATGACTAATGAGAACCATCATAATAAAATTACTACTACAGAAAATGCCATTCAAGTTAGAATTAATGAGAATATAAGATTAATGGCTGAACTGCGCGCTAGGTGGGATAGAGAAGAAAATGAAAAACTAGCTAAAGAGAAGAATATAGCTAAAGTTTGGACTATTACCACCACTAGTAATGCTAATGCTACACATGTTGCTGCACCTCCTACTCATACTAATAAAAGAATTGGTGTTAGCAATGTTTCCACTTCGAATGCAAAGCGCGAAAACTGCCCGAAACTGCTAAAACTGCTCGAAACCGCCTGTGATAAAGCTCGCTGAAATTTTTTCCAACATTGGGGATGATGATCCCATTGCTTTAGATTATAATGGTTTGAATTTTGATGATTGCCACATCTCTGAAGTTATAAAGTTCTTGCAAAAACTTGCTAAAAGTCCTAATGCTAGTGCTATAAATTTGGCTTTCACGCATCATATTACTAATGCTCTCATAAAAGCTAGAGAAGAGAAACTAGAGCGTGAAGCCTCTATTCCTAAAAAGCTAGAAGATGGTTGGGAGCCCATCATTAAGATAAAGGTTAAAGATTTTGATTGTAATGCTTTATGTGATCTTGGTGCAAGTATCTCTGTTATGCCTAAGAAAATTTATAATATGCTTGACTTGCCACCGCTGAAAAATTGTTATTTGGATGTTAATCTTGCTGATCATTCTACAAAGAAACCTTTGGGTAAAGTTGATAATGGTCGCATTACCGTTAACAATAACCTTGTCCCCGTTGATTTTGTTATCTTGGATATTGAATGCAATGCATCTTGTCCCATTATATTGGGAAGACCTTTTCTTCGAACTGTTGGTGCTATTATTAATATGAAGGAAGGTAATATAAAATATCAATTTCCTCTCAAGAAAGGTATGGAACACTTCCCTAGAAAGAGAATGAAGGTACCTTTTGATTCTATTATGAGAACAAATTATGATGTTGACACTTCATCTCTTGATAATACTTGATACACACTTTCCGCGCCTAGCTGAAAGGCGTTAAAGAAAAGCGCTTATGGGAGACAACCCATGTTTTTACCTACAGTACTTTGTTTTTATTTTGTGTCTTGGAAGTTGTTTACTACTATAGCAACCTCTCCTTATCTTAGTTTTGTGTTTTGTTGTGCCAAGTTAAGCCGTTGATAGAAAAGTAAGTACTAGATTTGGATTACTGCACAGTTCCAGATTTCTTTACTGTCACGAATCTGGGTCCACCTCCCTGTAGGTAGCTCAGAAAATTAAGCCAATTTACGTGCATGATCCTCAGATATGTACGCAACTTTCATTCAATTTGAGCATTTTCATCTGAGCAAGTCTGGTGCCATTTTAAAATTCGTCAATACGAACTGTTCTGTTTTGACAGATTCTGCCTTTTATTTCGCATTGCCTCTTTCGCTATGTTGGATGAATTTCTTTGATCCATTAATGTCCAGTAGCATTATGCAATGTCCAGAAGTGTTAAGAATGATTGTGTCACCTCTGAATATGTCAATTTATATTGTGCACTAACCCTCTAATGAGTTGTTTCGAGTTTGGTGTGGAGGAAGTTTTCAAGGGTCAAGAGAGGAGTATGATGCAACATGATCAAGGAGAGTGAAAGCTCTAAGCTTGGGGATGCACCCGGTGGTTCACCCCTGCATATATCAAGAAGACTCAAGCGTCTAAGCTTGGGGATGCCCAAGGCATCCCCTTCTTCATCGACAAATTATCAGGTTCCTCCCCTGAAACTATATTTTTATTCCATCACATCTTATGTGCTTTTTCTTGGAGCGTCGGTTTGTTTTTGTTTTTTGTTTTGTTTGAATAAAATGGATCCTAGCATTCACTTTATGGGAGAGAGACACGCTCCGCTGTAGCATATGGACAAGTATGTCCTTGGTTTCTACTCATAGTATTCATGGCGAAGTTTCTCCTTCGTTAAATTGTTATATGGTTGGAATTGGAAAATGATACATGTAGTAATTGCTATAAATGTCTTGGGTAATGTGATACTTGGCAATTGTTGTGCTCATGATTAAGCTCTTGCATCATATGCTTTGCACCCATTAATGAAGAAATACATAGAGCATGCTAAAATTTGGTTTGCATATTTGGTTTCTCTAAGGTCTAGATAATTTCTAGTATTGAGTTTGAACAACAAGGAAGACGGTGTAGAGTCTTATAATGTTTTCAATATGTCTTTTATGTGAGTTTTGCTGCACCGGTTCATCCTTGTGTTTGTTTCAAATAAGCCTTGCTAGCCTAAACCTTGTATCGAGAGGGAATACTTCTCATGCATCCAAAATACTTGAGGCAACCACTATGCCATTTGTGTCCACCATACCTACCTACTACATGGTATTTTCCGCCATTCCAAAGTAAATTGCTTGAGTGCTACCTTTAAAATTCCATCATTCACCTTTGCAATATATAGCTCATGGGACAAATAGCTTTAAACTATTGTGGTATTGAATATGTAATTATGCACTTTATCTCTTATTAAGTTGCTTGTTGTGCGATAACCATGTTTACCGGGGACGCCATCAACTACTCTTTGTTGAATTTCATGTGAGTTGCTATGCATGTTCGTCTTGTCCGAAGTAAGAGAGATCTACCACCATATGGTTAAGCATGCATATGTTAGAGAAGAACATTGGGCCGCTAACTAAAGCCATGTTCCATGGTGGAAGTTTCAGTTTTGGACAACAATCCTCAAATCTCAAATGAGAAAATTATTGATTGTTGTTATATGCTTATGCATAAAAGAGGAGTCCATTATCTCGTTGTCTATGTTGTCCCGGTATGGATGTCTAAGTTGAAGAATAATCAATAGCGAGAAATCCAATGCGAGCTTTCTCCTTAGACCTTTGTACAGGCGGCATAGAGGTACCCCTTTGTGACACTTGGTAAAAACAATGCATTGTGATGATCCGGTAGTCCAAGCTAATTAGGACAAGGTGCGGGCACTATTAGTATACTATGCATGAGGCTTGCAACTTGTAAGATATAATTTACATGATACATAAGCTTTATTACTACCGTTGACAAAATTGTTTCATGTTTTCAAAATCAAAGCTCTAGCACAAATATAGCAATCGATGCTTTTCCTCTATGGAGGACCATTCTTTTACTTTCAATGTTGAGTCAGTTCACCTATTTCTCTCCACCTCAAGAAGCAAACACTTGTGTGAACTATGCATTGATTCCTACATACTTGCTTATTGCACTTATTATATTACTCTATGTTGACAATATCCATGAGATATACATGTTACAAGTTGAAAGCAACCGCTGAAACTTAATCTTCTTTTGTGTTGCTTCAATACCTTTACTTTGAATTATTGCTTTATGAGTTAACTCTTATGCAAGACTTATTGATGCTTGTCTTGAAGTGCTATTCATGAAAAGTCTTTGCTTTATGATTCACTTGTTTACTCATGTCATATACATTGTTTTGATCGCTGCATTCACTACATATGCTTTACAAATAGTATGATCAAGATTATGATGGTATGTCACTCCGTAAATTATCCGTGTTATCGTTTTACCCGCTCGGGACGAGCAGAACTAAGCTTGGGGATGCTGATACGTCTCCGACGTATCGATAATTTCTTATGTTCCATGCCACATTATTGATGTTATCTACATGTTTTATGCACACTTTATGTCATATTCGTGCATTTTCTCGGAACTAACCTATTAACAAGATGCCGAAGTGCCGCTTGTCTGTTTTCTGCTGTTTTTGGTTTCGGAAATCCTAGTAAGGAAATATTCTCGGAATTGGACGAAATCAAAGCCCAGGGGCCTATTTTCTCACGAAGCTTCCAGAAGTCCGAAGGAGAGACGAAGAGGGGCCACGGAGGGGCCACACCATAGGCGGCGCGGCCCCCCCTTGGCCGCGCGGCCCCGTGGTGTGGGGCCCCCGTGCCGCCTCTGACCTGCCCTTTCGCCTATAAAAAGTCTCCGTGACGAAACCCCCAGTACCGAGAACCACGATACGGAAAACCTTCCGCAGACGCCGCCGCCGCTGATCCCATCTCGGGGGATCCAGAGATCGCCTCCCGGCACCCCGCCGGAGAGGGGAATCATCTCCCGGAGGACTCTACGCCGCCATGGTCGCCTCCGGTGTGATGTGTGAGTAGTCTACCCCTGGACTATGGGTCCATAGCAGTAGCTAGATGGTTGTCTTCTCCCCATTGTGCTATCATTGTCGGATCTTGTGAGCTGCCTAACATGATCAAGATCATCTATCCGTAATTCTATATGTTGCGTTTGTTGGGATCCGATGAATAGAGAATACTTGTTATGTTGATTATCAAAGCTATGCTTATGTGTTGTTTATGATCTTGCATGCTCTCCGTTATTAGTAGATGCTCGGCCAAGTTGATGCTAGTAACTCCAAGAGGGAGTATTTATGCTCGATAGTGGGTTCATGCCTCCGTGAATCTGGAGGAGTGACAAGAACCACTAAGGTTATGGATGTGCTCGTTGCCACTAGGGATAAAACATTAGTGCTATGTTCAAGGATGTAGTCACTAGTTACATTACGCGCAATACTTAATGCAATTGTCTCGTTGTTAGCAACTTAATACTCGGAGGGGGTTCGGATGATAACCCGAAGGTGGACTTTTTAGGCATAGATGCAGTTGGATGACGGTCTATGTACTTTGTCGTAATGCCCAATTAAATCTCACTATACTCATCATGATATGTATGTGCATGGTCATGCTCTCTTTATTTGTCAATTGCCCAACTGTAATTTGTTCACCCAACATTCTGTTCGTCTTATGGGAGAGACACCTCTAGTGAACTGTGGACCCCGGTCCAATTCTCTTTACTGAAATACAATCTACTGCAATACTTGTTCTACTGTTTTTCGCAAACAATCATCTTCCACACAATACGGTTAATCCTTTGTTACAGCAAGCCGGTGAGATTGACAACCTCACTCGTTTCGTTGGGGCAAAGTACTTTGGTTGTGTTGTGCAGGTTCCACGTTGGCGCCGGAATCTCCGGTGTTGCGCCGCACTACATCCCGCCGCCATCAACCTTCAACGTGCTTCTTGGCTCCTCCTGGTTCGATAAACCTTGGTTTCTTTCTGAGGGAAAACTTGCTGCTGTGCGCATCATACCTTCCTCTTGGGGTTGCCCAACGAACGTGTGAAATACACGCCATCAACCACCTGCACCTTTCCAGATGCAAATGGAAAGGAAATTCGATGCACCAGTTATGGCCAAGCCCTGTATGGTCTCCCAGGCAGCAGGCTGATCCCCAAGGAAGCAGCAGGGTGGTTTAAGATTTTCTTCCAAGGTTTGGACAACCCCCTGTTCCACCCTTATACTGAATCGGCAAATTTTGAAAACCCAGCCTCTTTCCGATTGGATGACTTTGCCGATGACGCCAGCACACAGCATTTGTACTCCCTCATGATTCGTCCTTGCTTCCTCCCTGTTGGCATGAGTACCTCGAACCGGATCATCAAGCCCGGTTATGAGTGTTATCAACCAGTAGTAGCAGCCCGACAGCTTGGTCTCGGACAGGTGCCTCCACACTTCTTCTTACACCACCTGACAGCAAGTAGAGCTGAACTGCCTGACATCCTTACTGCCCAAAGGTGTTATACCTTCTTTGATGCTTTGGCCATCCCAATTCCCCACAACCTTCGTTTCTCCTTCACTACCGATGGTTTTGAAACTTGGTGGTCTATGTGGAAGACCCACGTCTTCAGGAGGGCTCTAGGACCGCTGCTGAGAGAGCTTGATGCCAAATATGACATCCCTGCAGACCAGGTACCATCACTTAAGCATTTCTTGTAACCGCACCATGGTGATCGTCTGTGACCTGACTTTTTCTCCTGGCAGCAACAAGATGGTCCGGCTCCCGCACAAGCCGACTGTTCCCCTTTCGTATTCCTTCCTCCGGCACCGCGTGGTTCTCTTCGCCGCAGTTCGCCACCCCCGAAGAAAGTCATAATGCGAGTCAGCCGATTTCACCGAAATCGGCTCCCAAGAGTAAAGCATCTTTGGGGCCAGCTTGCCCCCGAGCCTCGATTCGGGTGAGGACGGCAGTGAGGAAGGTGGCTGCCAGGAAAACCCTGAAGCGTAAGGCTCCTGCCCCAGAAAGCCCACGTGTAAGTTGGCTCAGACCCCGTCCATATTTATCCACCTTCAAAGACTTTTTACAATACGCTCGTATTCCTTTTCTACAGACTTCCACCGAAGAAACCTCCAGCAGGGTCGAAGATTCCAGTCAGGGGGACTCGAGCTCGGGCAATTCTGAGAGGTCCACCACCCAGAGCCAGACGGCTTCACCAGCGCCGGCTTCCAAGAAAAGGTCGATCACTGAACCTCCTGCTCCCCAAGCCCCGACCAGATCGGGGTCACGCACGAAGCGCCGCTGCGTCAAAAGGGCTCGTAAGAATCCACGAGCCTCTCCATCAAGCCAGGAGGTCTCAAACGTAATTATCTCCCCGGTCATACTTCATGCTTTCCCGTCGTCATGGGTGGATCGGCTAATTACTTCCTCTTGCAGGCCGAAGAAACTTCTAGCGGAGACGCTGAGGAGATACCGATGCCATCCGCCACCCTGGACCTAGCCACCTCGGCGATCGCGACTGCCCAAGTGGCTGACCCATCTCAGTCCATAGAAAAGCCGATCGTCACGACATCGGCTGTTCCTCCTACAATGGGAGAGGTATGCCCCTCCTCCTTGGCTCCATCAATTTCTTCATTGCATGCTAACTCACTTTGTTTGCTCTATCAGGGTTGTGATCTCTCGAGCTTGCTGACGTTCGATCCAGAATCCATCGAACCCACTCCTCCCAAGGCAAGCGGAGAGCCGAGTCCTAGTACGGTCCATGGTCCGCTCCGAGCGTCTCAAAGACTTGCTTTCCGCCTCAACCGAGACTCTGATTGAAAATTCCGAGGAAGCCAAAGGCATCCTCGAGGACATCCAGCCCCATCTCCCTATGACACTGCAAGTGAAGCTCTGGCCCGCTGTTACCCTGTCGGTCTTTAAGTCAAGGGTGCAATCGGCTCAACAAAGGATTACTCTTCGCCGCTCCCAGCTTTCGCTGAGAGCCGATATTGCCGAAAAGTGTCGACGGCTCAATGAGAAAAAGGCTGCTCTGGACGCCAAGACGGACACTTCTGCCAATCGCGCCGAACTAGAGACCCTGCGCAAGGAGCTGGAGAGTCTTGAAGAGAGGGTAAGGGTGACCAAACAGCTCATCCAAGACAAGGAAGCCCTCATTGCCCGTTCTCAAGACGAAGCAAAGGGCCTCACAGCCGATCTGAAGACCGATCTGGCTGAAATTCGTACCCTGAGCAATCAGCTGGTGATGGGTAAGGACGAGGATGACGAGGCTGAGATCGCTGAGGCGGATCGCATCCGTGTTGACGCCCTTCTCGCCCTCGGCGTATTTCTTCGGTAGGGCCTTCAGAGACAGATGATGTTTCGCCGAGATGTACTTGCTACATCTGTACTTGCAAAGTGTGTTTTTTTTATTGGCCGATTTTCCGTCGGCTCCTGACATTCCTTGCCCATGCGTCTGTCTGCTGATCATGTGCCTCCCCCGAGCCGAATCTGTCAGGTGACTGCAGATATCGGCTCTGTATCATGCCAAGGCACTGTATTTGCACGTCGGCTCCGTTGGGATTCGTGTAGCCGACGTGGCCGCTGTTCATTAGATCATCGTTGAACCCAAGCCGACCGTGTGGTGAGGATAATTTTAGCCGATTCGCTGGATCGAAGCGCTCCCTGAAGGCTTTGTAATATCCTTACATAGATCTTCGGGGGTCAACCCCAATGTTATTACTACACGGCCTTCGTCACGTCGATGCGCTTGTTGTCCCACCGGGCGTGCCAGAATGTGTTGTCGTCAGAAACCCACCGGCGGGCAGCGACGGGCAACACCGTAGAGCCGGGAACAACCTAGAGCTGCGGCTGGCTGAGGTCCCTCCGAGCGACGGCCCGCAAAGCGTTCTGGTCACACGTCCGATGCTGATGCAAGGGCGTGCCACCTGACCTATACCTGGTCGGGAAGGTGATGGAGATGCCTCGCTTAGTTTCCGCATGGCATACACGTAAACATTAAATACGAGCCTCGATCGGCTCTCGGGTTATCTCCGTGAATCGGCTCGTGGAGCCGATCCACCCATGATTCGTACGAGGTGCACGAATATATGGTGGTCCTGCTTGATCAAGATAAAGCTAATGAGATCTACGACGATTTAGGGTTTTCACCGCATAATCGGATCATCCTACTCACGGTTGGGCCTCGCGGCCACGCACGGTGATCGTAAGCCGATCCTAAACGAGGCCTAAAAACCAACACAAGGTTGATCCCCGGAACATCCTGTTTAGGGCCAGCGAACGACACCCTACGTGCCGCTGGATCCTCCACCCCTTTGTAAGGCCTAACTATTGCAGATATTAAACTAATCCTTGTAGAACAAGGAGCAATCGTAACGGATCAGATCTACTAAATAATGATCAAGCGGGGTGCCGCCCCACACCTAAGATAGGTGTGAGGGCGGCTAGACATGCAAGGGTTGCACTACGATAGCATGTTACACGAAGAACTATGCTAACCCTAACACATCTATGATAACTACGCTGCTCGCCATCAACAAGGCTTCGATACGAGCAACGCATGAACAACGTGGAGCTAGTGCTGCCTAGATCGCAAGATGCGATCTAGGCAGCATGTTGCTTACCGGTAGAAACCCTCGAGACGAAGGAGTTGGCGATGCGCCGAGATTGATTTGTTGGTTGAACGTTGGTTGTTGTTTATTCCATAAACCCTAGATACATATTTATAGTCCAGCGGACTTTCTAATTTAGGCGTGCACCTAACCGTGCACCGGTAAAACTCTATCTAAGATACGATCTATTATATTACGTATATATGGGCAATCTAGCCCAACTTTGCATATAAGGCCGATCTACGTATTTTCTTCGTATATAATCTTCAAGCCCATCTTGATCGTGGCCCACCTCTGACTTGGTCAAATTCTGGTGATAACAAGCATATGATCAAGTCATTTAGTTCTTTATGCTTCAAGCTTTAATATGCATAGTAACTTAATCCTTCGACCATGAGATCATGTTAATCACCTACACCGGATGGATGCTTTGATGACACCAAACACTACTGCGTAAATGGGTTGTTATAAAGGTGGCATTAAGTGTTCGGAAAGTATAGGGTTGAGGCACTTGTATCAATAGTGGGATTTGTCCATCCTAATGACGGATAGATATACTATGGGCCCTCTCGGTGGAATGACATCCAATTAGCTTGCAAGCATGTGACTGGTTCACAAGTGATATCATATCACGGTACGAGTAAAGAGTACTTATCAGTAACGAGGTTGAACTAGGTATGGAGATACCGACGATCAAACTTCGGATAAGTAAAATATCGCGAGACAAAGGGAATTGTTATTTTATGTGAATGGTTCTTTCGATCACGAAGTCATCGTTGAATATGTGGGAGCTATTATGGATCTCCGAGGTCCCGCTATTAGTTATTGATCGGAGAGGAGTCTCGATCATGTCCGCATAGTTCTCGAACCGTAGGGTGACACACTTAAGGTTTGATGTCGTTTTAAGTAGATATGGAATATGGAATGGAGTTCGAATGTTGTTCGGAGTCTCGGATGGGATCCAGGACATCACGAGGAGTTCCGGAATTGTCCGGAGAATAAGATTCATATATAGGAAGTCACTTTCCAAGTTTGGAAATGATTCGGTGCATTTATGGAAGGCGCTAGAATATTCTAGAACCTTCCGGAAGAAATCACCATGGAAGGTGGAGTCCCAGATGGACTCCACCAACCCTAGCCAGCCGACCAAAGGGGAAGGTGGAGTCCATGGTGGACTCCACCATCATGGCCGGTGATACGTCCAATTTGCATCACTATTTTATATCATAATTTGCTGTTATTCATTGATATATTTCATATTGGGACACAATACTTATGTTATTTCATCTATTTTGCATGTTTCATCATTATTGGAGGATCGAACACCGGAGCCGGGATTCTGCTCTGGAAAAGCACCGTCGAACGCAATATTTCGGAAGATCAACTCGGAAGGAAATTATACCAAAAATCCTATTTTTCAAGATGACGAAGGAAGCCGAGAGGAGGATCCGGGAGCAGCCGGGGTGGGCCCACACCCTAGGGCGGCGCGGCCCGGGCCCCGGCCGCGCCGGCCTATGGTGCTGGGGGCCCACGACCCTTTTCGCCTCCTTTTCTTCGCCAAACCCTTCGTCCCGAAGACCTAAGCCACGGAGGGTACCTCGCGAAGAGTTACGGCCGCCTCCGCGGGCGGAGAACACCGGAGAGAGAAAGAGCTCTCCGGCGGGCAGGAATCCGCCGGGGAAATTCCCTCCGGGAGGGGGAAATCGACGCCATCGACACCGTCATCGAGCTGGACATCATCGCCATCACCATCATCATCATCTCCACCATCATCACCGCCGTCATCACCGCTGGACACCGTCACCGCCGTAGCAATTTGGGTTTGATCTTGATTGTTTGATAGGGGAAACTCTCCCGGTATCGATTTCTACTTGTTGTTGATGCTATTGAGTGAAACCATTGAACCAAGTTTATGTTCAGATTGTTATTCATCATCATATCACCTCTCGATCATGTTCCGTATGATGTCTCGTGAGTAGTTCGTTTAGTTCTTGAGGACATGGGTGAAGTCTAAATGTTAGTAGTGAATTATGGTTGAGTAATATTCAATGGTGTGATATTTAAGTTGTGGTGTTATTCTTCTAGTGGTGTCATGTGAACGTCGACTACATGACACTTCACCATTTATGGGCCTAGGGGAATGCATCTTGTACTCGTTTGCCAATTGCGGGGTTGCCGGAGTGACGAAACCTAAACCCCCGTTGGTATATCGATGCGGGAGGGATCGCGAGGATCTCGAGTTTAAGGTCTGTGGTTAGATTTAATTCTTAATTACTTTCTTGTAGTTGCGGATGCTTGCAAGGGGTATAATCACAAGTATGTATTAGTCCTAGGAAGGGCGGTACATTAGCATAGGTTCACCCACACAACACTTATCACAACAATGAAGATTATTTAGCCGTATGTAGCGAAAGCACTAGACTAAAATCCCGTGTGTCCTCGAGAACGTTTGGTCATTATAAGTAAACAAACCGGCTTGTCCTTTGTGCTAAAAAGGATTGGGCCACTCGCTGCAATTATTACTCTCGCACTTTACATACTCGTACTTTATTCAACTGTTACATCAAACCCCCCGAATACTTGTCCGTGAGCATTTACGGTGAATCCTTCATCGAAACTGCTTGTCAACACCTTCTCGCTCCTCGTTGGGATCGACATTCTTACTTATCGAAGATACTACGATACACCCCTATACTTGTGGGTCATCAAGACTATTTTCCGGCGCCGTTGCCGGGGAGTGAAGCGCTATTGGTAAGTGGAATTGGTAAGGAAAACCTTTGCTCGTTGTGCTGATTTTATTTCTGCTCGCTCGCTATAAGTCATTATGGAGAGATCTTCTCTTCAATTTCTATTTGGGAAATCTACTACTACTGCAACGGTAGTGGATGAGGCGCCAGGTGAGGAAGTAATACCATATAAAATACCTATGAAAATTATTGAACGTGTTATGGATAACCGCTATGAAGGGGATGGAACTGTCCATCCCGGTGATCATTTACTGTTTTTGCATGAATTATGCGGGTTATTCAAATGTGCAGGTATTGCTATGGATGAAGTGAGGAAGAAACTATTCTCTTTGTCGCTGTCCGGTAAAGCGGCGCATTGGTATAAATTACTGGATAATGGGGATTCTCTTGAATGGAATGATATTGTGCCCCGGTTTTATTCTAAGTTCTATCCTCCAAGTGAAATTCATAAGGATCGGAATCGCATATATAATTTTTGGCCTCATGATGGAGAGAGTATTGCCCAAGCTTGGGGGAGATTGAAGTCTTTAATGCTCAAATGCCCCATTCATGAGCTTCCTGGTAATGTTATTATTGATAATTTCTATGCAAGACTTTCTTTTCAAGACAAGACCTTGCTCGATACTTCTTGTTCTGGATCATTTACACGCAACAAAGAAGAGTTTAAAAGGGACCTTCTTGATCGGATCCAAGAAAATACCGAAGGTTGGGAGAACGATAAGGATAGAGAATCGGTATAATTTATGATTATAAATGCATTGAAGCTTTTATGGATACCGATAAATTTCGTAATATGAGTGCTATATATGGTCTTGATTCTCAAGTTGCTTGTAAATCTTTATAAAGCTTTTGCCTCTCATTATGAATTGCCAAAGAAGAATTTTGATAAGTATCATGAACCGTATAAAGATAAAATTGATTCATCTATTAATAAATGCGTTGTAGTTGAAACTGCCGATCGTGTTATTCCCGAAGCTTATATTGAAAAAACTCCTTTCCTCGCTAAAATGAAAGAGTACTCGTTATAAATAGTGCGGTTCATAAAAGTGAAAAGAAACCCGTAGAACCCGAAGAACAAATAAAAGTTGAACCTGCTGTTGCAATAATTAAAGATCTTGTGACTGAAAGTGTGGAGGATGGTCATATTATTTTCCGTGAAGATGCTTCTAATATTGTCTCACATCCTAATAAACCCAAACGAGCTAGTGTTCCTATGCTATCAGTTAAAATTGGTGATCATTGTTATTATGGATTATGTGATATTGGTGCAAGTGTTAGTGCTATTCCGTATGAGCTTTACACGGAGATTATGCACGAAATTGATTCTTGTGAACTTGAAGATATTGATGTGGTTATTCAGCTGGCTAATAGAGAAACTATTTCTCCAATTGGTATTGTTCGAGATGTGGAAGTTTTATGCGGTAAGATTAAATATCCTGCCGACTTTTTGGTACTTGGTTCTGCTGCTAGTGATTATTGTCCTATTATTTTTGGTAGACCTTTTCTAAATACTTGTGGAGCTATTATAGATTGCAAGAAAGAGAAAATTTTGACTAAATTCGCTGGTGAATCTTATGAGTTTAACTTCTCTAAATTTACTAAAACTCCTTATAAAGCTGATTTGCCTAGTAATGATTTTAAAATGGAGCAATGTGCATCTATTGTTCTTGTTCCTAATAATCCTTTGCAGACAACATTTGGAGGATAGCGAGAGCGAAATTTTTAGGAAAGAAAGAGATGAGCTTGAGGAAATTTTTCTTCGCCAACCTATTCTCAAGCATGATTTACCGGTGGAAGATTTGGGTACAACACCGCCACCAAAGGAAGATCCTGTTTTTGATTTAAAGCCTTTACCCGATAATCTTAAATATGCTCATATTGATGATAAGAAAATATATCCTGTTATTATTAGTTCTAAGCTTTCGAGAGATTGAGGAAGAAAGGTTATTGGAAATATTGAAGAAGCATCGAGGCGCTATTGGCTACACTCTCGATGATTTGAAGGGGATTTCTCCGTCTATATGCCAACATGCTATTAATATGGAAGATGATGCAAAGCCTCGTTGTTGAACCTCAGCGTCGTCTAATTCCGAAGATGAAGGAAGTGGTAAGGAATGAGGTATTACGACTTCTTGAAGCTGGTATTATATATCCTATTGCCGATAGTAGATGGGTTAGTCCTGTGCATTGCGTTCCCAAGAAAGGAGGTATGACTCGTTGTGCCTAATGATAATGATGAGCTCATTCCTCAAAGAGTAGTTGTAGGGTATAGAATGTGCATTGATTTTCGAAAAGTTAATAAAGTTACTAAGAAAGATCATTACCCTTTACCATTTATTGATCAAATGCTAGAAAGATTGTCTAAAAATACTCATTTTTGCTTTCTTGATGGTTATTCGGGTTTTCACAAATTGCTCGTTAAAGCTAAAGATCAAGAGAAAACCACTTTTACTTGTCCCTATGGAACTTATGCTTATAGACGTATGCCTTTTGGTTTATGTAATGCTCCTGCTACTTTTCAAAGATGCATGTCTGCTATTTTTCATGGTTTTTGTGAAAGTATTGTAGAGGTATTTATGGATGATTTTTCCGTCTATGGGAATTCTTTTGATAGTTGCTTGCGAAACCTTGATAAAGTTTTGCAGAGATGTGAAGAAACTAACCTTGTTCTTAATTGGGAGAAATGCCACTTTATGGTTAATGAAGGAATTGTATTGGGACATAAAATTTCGAGAGAGGTATTGAAGTTGATAGAGCTAAAGTTGAAGCAATTGAGAAGATGCCCTATCCGAGGGATGTTAAAGGTATTCGTAGTGTTCTTGGTCATGTTGGGTTTTATAGGAGATTTATTAAAGATTTCTCCAAGATTTCAAAGCCTCTTACTAATCTTCTTCAAAAAGATGTACCATTTGTTTTTGATGATGATTGTAAGGAAGCTTTTGAAACTCTTAAGAAAGCCTTAACAATCTGCTCCTATAGTTGAACCCCCGATTGGAACTTACCATTTGAAATTATGTGTGATGCTAGTGATTTTACTGTAGGCGCTGTTCTTGGACAGCGAGTAGATAAAAAACTGAATGTTATTCATTATGCTAGTAAAACTCTTGATGCTGCTCAAAGAAATTATGCTACAACTGAAAAGGAATTATTAGCTGTAGTCTTTGCTTGTGATAAATTTAGATCTTATATTGTTGATTCAAAAGTTACTATTCATATTGATCATGCTGCAATTAGATACCTAATGACAAAGAAAGATGCTAAGCCGAGGCTTATTAGATGGGTACTTCTTTTGCAAGAATTTGATCTACATATTGTAGATAGGAAAGGTGCCGATAATCCTGTTGTCGATAATTTGTCTAGATTGGAAAATATTGCTTATGATCCTGTTCCCGTTAATGATAGTTTTCCAAATGAACAATTGGCTGTAATAAAGGTGAGCTCGCGAGACAGTCCTTGGTATGCTCGATTATGCTAACTTTATTGTTTCCAAGTACTTGCCTCCAACCTTTTCAGCTCAAAGCAAAGGAGGAAATTCTTTTATGACTTGAGGCATTATTTCGGGATGACCCACACTTATATAAAGAAGGAGTGGATGGTATTATGCGAAGATGTGTTCCTGAGTATGAACAACAAGAAATATTGAGTAAATGTCATGGTAGTGCTTATGGAGGACATCACGCTGGAGAAAGAACTGCGCAAAAGGTTTTACAATCAGGTTTTTATTGGCCAACTCTCTTCAAGGATGCGAGAAAGTTTATTTTATCTTGTGATGAATGCCAAAGGGTTGGTAATATCTCCAGACGCAATGAAATGCCTATGAATTATACTCTTGTTATTGAACTCGTTTGATTGTTGGGGATTTGACTTCATGGGACCTTTTCCGTCTTCGGAAGGTAACACTCATATACTTGTTGCTCGTTGATTATGTTACTAAATGGGTGGAAGCTATACCTACAAAAAGTGCTGATGGTGAGACCTCTTTAAGAATGCTCTTAGATATTATTTTTCCTAGATTTGGAGTACCTAGATATATTATGACTGATGGAGGTTCTCATTTTATTCATGGAGGTTTTAGAAAAACTCTTGCTAAGTATGGTATTAATCATAGAATTGCTTCTGCTTATCATCCTCAAACTAATGGTCAAGTAGAATTATCAAATAGAGAGATTAAATCTATTTTGGGAAAGACCGTTAATAAAACTAGAAAGAATTGGGCTAGTAAATTGAAGGATGCACTGTGGGCTTATAGAACTGCTTATAAAAATCCCATGGGAATGTCACCTTATAAAATGGTTTATGGGAAAGCTTGTCATTTACCTCTAGAACTAGAGCACAAAGCTTATTGGGCTGTTAGAGAATTAAATAAAGATCCTAAACTTGCCTGGTGATAAGAGGTTGTTGCAATTGAGTTCTCTAGATGAATGGAGAAGTGAAGCATATGAAAATGCTAAACTCTTTAAAGAGAAAGTTAAAAAATGGCATGATAGGAGGATTATCAAAAGAGAATTTAATATTGGGGATAAAGTCCTATTGTATCGGTCTCGTCTCAGATTCTTTGCGGGAAATTACTCTCGAAATGGGAAGGACCATATGTTGTCGAGGAGGTGTATCGTTCGGGAGCAATCAAAATTAGCTCTCTCCAAGGCAATGCTACGCAAGTGGTGAATGGACAAAGACTCAAGCATTATATCTCGGGTGATTCTTATAATGTTGATGTTGATATTATTCAAGTGGAAACACCGGAGGCCTACATCAAAGGGCAAATTGACAGTCCGCCAGAACTCGACTTCGAATAGGTAACGATGATCGGTAATGAAAAGTACGCAATTTACTTTCCGAACTATATTTTTGCTGTTTTTGGAAAATATGAGAAATTACGAGTTCGAAACGGAGTGGAAAGGACGCACGAGGGGGTGCCACCATAGGGCGGCGCGGCCTGACCTGGGCCCGCGCCGGCCTATGGTTTGGCCGCCTCGTCGCCCCTTTCCGACTCTGGTTCGATCTGGTACTTTCCGTTTGTCGTGAAAAATTTTGCTATATAATCCCCCGGACCCCTGGAGGTCCGTATATCGTTTTCTCGACGTGTTTTGTTTCGAGCTGTTTCTGCCAGGATCTGTTTTTGGTTTAGAAGCACCATGGTCTCCAAGAACAAGGGCAAGGAGTTTCCGGATGAAGATGATCGAGATCTCGGGTGGAAAGAGGAAGACAAGGACGTCAAGGAAGAAGATGAAGAAGAGGTGGAGGAAGACTCGCGCGCACGCCCGCGTGCTACCATCGCAAGCATCAAGGTGGTGGACAACCCTTTTTGTGCAAACAAGAGCGCAAGAATTCGCACTGGAGGAGCAGTCCCACGTCATTACCTAGCTCCGAAAACATCTCCATCAGGCACTCATCACCCCTTCCACAATCTAATTTTCAATAATCAAATTGAAGGGACTCCCAAGGCAGCATTGCCTAGCCAATGGGATATAGATCGCTCTAACACTGCAGGAGAGAAGGAGCCTGAGGCTGAAGAGTGGGGAAATAACTCCAAGAGCTGGGACTCGCCATCAGACAGACTCTTTAACCGCGTCGAGCACAATTCAGAGATGATTCGCAATCTCATATACATGATTGACGAGCTTCAGGAGCTTATTGAGAAGCTTGTCAGGAATTCATCACCATCATCGCCAAAGGAGTAATTCATCATCGGTATTGGCATCCCCTTGGTTTGTTCCAAGCTTGGGGGAGTGCCGCGGTATCACATTATCACTACCTTTTACTTTTATTGTCAAGTAGTATCATATCATGAGTAGGGAAGTTATCATATAAGATGGGTTGCGTTTGGAAGTATCTCTCCTTTAGTTGGTTATCTATGTATCCCTTGGTGTGAGTTATCGTTATGGAATATTAATGAGAAGTCTTATCATTTACATATTGCACATCTTATTTTAGTTTGCAATCTCTACTATATGATTCACCTTGTTGTTAGTATTGGTATCACTTTGGGAGCATTGAATAAATCTATTTGGTTTTGGCAAACTTAGCATTGGTCAGTAGCAACAACACTTTGAGGTTTAAATAGAAAAGAGAAATACATGTAGTTGTTTCATTGTCTTTCTTTCATGTTAGCTCATAGCTTACTATTTTGAAGTTAAAATTGTTTGTGCTTACAAGGAAGATGCATGATTGTTTCTATCATATGTATGTTTGTTTGTTTCCCTCGACTCTTATGCTTGCTAATTAACCTTGCTAGCCAAAGACCTGTACTGAGAGGGAATACTTCTCGTGCATCCAAACCTTAACCCAAACCTATGCCATTTGTGTCCACCATACCTACCTACTACATGGTATTTTCTGCCATTCCAAGTAAATACTTCATGTGCTACCTTTAAACAATTCAAAACTTAGCATCTCTTATTTGTGTCAATGTTTCATAGCTCATGAGGAAGTATGTGGTGTTTTATCTTTCAATCTTGTTGGGCAACTTCCACCAATGGACTAGTGGCTTCACCCGCTTATCCAATAATTTTGCAAAAAGAGCTGGCAATGGGATTCCCAGTCCCAAATTGATTAAACTAAATAGACACTCCTCCATGGTATGTGATTGATGGACGGCACCCGAAGGATTCGGTTAGCCATGGCTTGTGTAAGCAAAGGTTGGGGGGAGTGTCATCATCATAATAAAGCTAAAATAAAAAGGCACTCCTTCATGGTATGAGATTGTTGGCGTGCACCCGAGGATTCGGTTAGCCATGGTTTGTGAAAGAAAGGTTGGAAGGAGTGCCACACAAAATGAAAATAATATGGGAGCCGCTCTTAGGAGGTTGTCCGGCAAGGGGGTTAGAGTACCCGCTACCGGTCGTTGACAACAACAAACACCTCTCAAAATGTTACTTTTATTCTCTTTATATGATTGCAAAAATTGAAAAAGCTCTAGCACATGATTTAATCCCCGCTTCCTCTGCGAAGGGCCCGTCTTTTACTTTATGCTCGAGTCGGTAAACCTATTTCCCTCCATCTCAAGCAAGCATTTGAGTAGTTGTGATCAAACCATTATATTGTGATTTGCTACATCATGTCTTTTATTCTTCTTTGTTTAGTACAAGTTTTATCTCGAATGAATATAGCTTTGCAAGTTATCAATGATCATGAGAAAACCATTATGATTGAGTATGCAAGTTGTGCCTTATAAACTTTAATATGGGAGCGCTTGCTCAATGAGATATAATCTGTTAATTGTTCTCTGACCAAGAACGAAGTTTGCCATCACCAATTATGATTTCTTATGCACCTTTACTTGTGATTACCTTATACTTGTTTCAATATGAGTTATAAGAGATTGTTTACTATAATGTCCTGTGTGAATGAATATGATGCTTCTTGTCCGTATTTTATTCATCGACTCTTCACTCCATAAACATGTGGTCATGTCTATCGAGCTCAGTTTCGCTTGGGGACAAGCGAAGTCTAAGCTGGGGGAGTTGATACGTCCAATTTGCATCACTATTTTATATCATAATTTGTCTGTTATTCATTGATATATTTCATATTGGGACACAATACTTATGTTATTTCATCTATTTTGCATGTTTCATCATTATTGGAGGATCGAACACCGGAGCCGGGATTCTGCTGGAAAAAGCACCGTCGAACGCAATATTTCGGAAGATCAACTCCGGAAGGAAATTATACCAAAAATCCTATTTTTCAAGATGACGAAGGAAGCCGAAGGAGGAGCCGGGAGCAGCCGGGGTGGGCCCACACCCTAGGGCGGCGCGGCCCGAGCCCCGGCCGCGCCGGCCTATGGTGCGGGGGCCCACGACCCTTTTCGCCTCCTTTTCTTCGCCAAACCCTTCGTCCCGAAGACCTAAGCCACGGAGGGTACCTCGCGAAGAGTTACTGACCGCCTCGCGGGGCGGAGAACACCGAGAGAGAAAGAGCTCTCCGGCGGGCAGGAATCCGCCGGGAAATTCCCTCCGGGAGGGGAAATCGACGCCATCGACACCGTCATCGAGCTGGACATCATCGCCATCACCATCATCATCATCTCCACCATCATCACCGCCGTCATCACCGCTGGACACCGTCACCGCCGTAGCAATTTGGGTTTGATCTTGATTGTTTGATAGGGAAACTCTCCCGGTATCGATTTCTACTTGTTGTTGATGCTATTGAGTGAAACCATTGAACCAAGTTCATGTTCAGATTGTTATTCATCATCATATCACCTCTGATCATGTTCCGTATGATGTCTCGTGAGTAGTTCGTTTAGTTCTTGAGGACATGGGTGAAGTCTAAATGTTAGTAGTGAATTATGGTTGAGTAATATTCAATGGTGTGATATTTAAGTTGTGGTGTTATTCTTCTAGTGGTGTCATGTGAACGTCGACTACATGACACTTCACCATTTATGGGCCTAGGGGAATGCATCTTGTACTCGTTTGCCAATTGCGGGGTTGCCGGAGTGACGAAACCTAAACCCCGTTGGTATATCGATGCGGGAGGGATCGCAGGATCTCAGAGTTTAAGGCTGTGGTTAGATTTAATTCTTAATTACTTTCTTGTAGTTGCGGATGCTTGCAAGGGGTATAATCACAAGTATGTATTAGTCCTAGGAAGGGCGGTACATTAGCATAGGTTCACCCACACAACACTTATCACAACAATGAAGATTATTTAGCCGTATGTAGCGAAAGCACTAGACTAAAATCCCGTGTGTCCTCGAGAACGTTTGGTCATTATAAGTAAACAAACCGGCTTGTCCTTTGTGCTAAAAAGGATTGGGCCACTCGCTGCAATTATTACTCTCGCACTTTACATACTCGTACTTTATTCAACTGTTACATCAAACCCCCCGAATACTTGTCTGTGAGCATTTACAGTGAATCCTTCATCGAAACTGCTTGTCAGCACCTTCTGCTCCTCGTTGGGATCGACATTCTTACTTATCGAAGATACTACGATACACCCCCTATACTTGTGGGTCATCAGCCGGCCATAGGGGAAGGAAAGGGAGCAATCCCACTTCCCCTAGGTTTCACCCATATGGTAAGTTTTGAGTTGGACTCGTATTCGAATCTTTGGGCAAACCCTAGGGGTTCCACCTATATAATGAGGGGGAGAGGGAGGGGGCCGGCCACCTCTTGAGCCACACCACCAAAGGGCACCATGGCCGGCTCCCAAGCACCCCCCTCTCCCAAACCCTAGCTACTCCCTCCTCCTTCTTCTCCCGCAGCGCTTACGGCGAAGCCCTGCCGGAGATCTCCACCACCACCGCCACCACGCCGTCGTGCTGGCGGGATTCCGAGGAGGATCTACTACATCCGCTGCCCGCTGGAACGGGGAGAAGGACGTCGTCATCAACACCGTACGTGTGACCGAGTGCGGAGGTGCTGCCCGATTGTGGCACCGTCAAGATCTTCTACGCGCTTTTGAAAGCGGCAATTGATCGACTACATCCACCACGAGATTTATCTCGTTAACGCTTAACGATCTTCGAGGGTATGTTGATCTTCACCTCGTTGCTACCATCTACTAGATTAGATCTTGGCTTGTTATTCGTTCTTGCGGTAGGAAATTTTTTGTTTTCTATGCTACGAATCCCTACAGTTATCTTTGGCATGAGTTGTTTGTTTGAAAATGTTGTGGTATTGCAAACCTTTAAATGAAACCACTTTATTGCAAATATGGGTATGTTGAGATGAGAGCATATTTTCGGGAATATAAAAATCATGCTTATGATTCACCTAATCCCAATTATGTCAACCTTGCAATTGAATTGCATATCTCTTCCTCAATATGCTCACATGTGCAATAAAGATGAATTTGCCAAATGTTGATTGCTCCATTTGGTATTTAATTTTGTGATACTTGTTTGCCTCTCTCAAAGCATCTCAACTATCTCCTTCCCGTGGTGATTGTTGTGATGTCTTTGATGAGGTTGTGGTTGAAGTTCTTCAATATACAATAAGATAAATTTGAGCCTTTGGCCGTGCTATAAAGCAAATATCTCATTGGTATATTGTATTACTTCACCTTGGATATCTTGCTCTACTTCTCTTGCATCTATCTTGTGTGTGCATGTTTCTTGATGGATAAATATCTTTGTGATGTTGTCCACTTGGAGAAACTTATATACATGAGGGATGATACATATTCTTTTGATATTCCTCTTTGTTGGAGTTCATTCTTTTTATTCTTGTTTGACTCTTTAATGGCTCCACAAAGAACTTGGTTATGAGTGCTCGTGTTATTCTATTTGCATCTTCACGCACTCATATTTGATTTTGACACAAGCTTCAAGTTTACTTGCTTCTTATTAAGCTTGTGTTTCTTTTTGGTTTTCATTTGATATGCTAAAGAGAACCTTGTGTGTTATATGGCTATGCTTAGCAATATCATTCATTGAAGACTATGGTGATGCTTAATGCTCATCCTTGCATTAGTCTAATAATATGATTTATCATGCCTCTCACACTTCCTTTTGGTTGAGCCTTATCTTATGTTGTCTTTGCTTGTTGCTCAACCATTTGGTATATTCCAAGTGATGCTTAATCTCTAGTATGATCTCTTGCAAATGTTTGTGTTTTAAATGGCAATGAGGGAGTAAAGATTCCATGTTATGCACATTGTATTCAAATATAATATTATGACATGTGCATGTACCTTGGGGAGCTTCCTCATTCTATTTAAAATATGCATTTGTGACTATCATAATATCTTTAACTTGATTCGATGGTTCATTGGATTGCTTACTTCATTTGTTGAACCTTTCTCACCATCTTATCCTCTTGCAATCTTTGAGCCTCAATATAGTTGGATTCCCTCCGAGTATTCATCATTGAATACGTGCATTTGATTTCACTCACATTATGAGAAATACACACCTTATGGAGGAACTCTCACTATATTGGCCTTCCGAACCTTTCGTCTATTTCAGCAATCGATGCCAATGGGGGAGAAGTTTGGAGGGTTTAAGGGAATTTCTTTTGTTGGTTCTTAAGCATTTGCCTTTCATGCCTTGCATTTGTTGCTTTGCATGGTTGAATATTTAGAGGATACTCCGCTAGGCTTTAATTGCCGATATATGTAATGAAATTCAAGTTGATTCACACATGCATATATTATGGGGGAGTTTGTTATAAATATTCAACTTGGGTTGTGCGCTAAATTCCTTATTTAAACCCTCTCAAAGAGATTGTCATCAATTACCAAAATGGGGAAGATTGAAAGGACATGGAGCCCCCATGTGTGGTTTCGGTGATTGATGACAATTCCTATGGACTAATGGTTGTATTGAGAATCTATCTTAGGTCGTGTCCATAGCCATATGTTGGTCTCAAGGTTGCAAGATGGAGAAGATCGACTACAATGAAGAAGACGGATGAAGACGATGTCGAAGAGAGATGAAGACGGTGTAGAAGATGAAAATGGATGAAGACGGCGTAGAAGATGGATGAAGACAGTGGAGTGCGTAGAAGATGGATGAAGACGGTGGCGTGTATGTTGGAAGAAGATGGTGGCATGTACAATGATGAAGAGAGTGAAGACGGAGCTTGCCGACTCGAGTGGAACGCGCAAGGACAAGGTTTGTGCTCGATAGGATAGTAGGTCGCATCATCGGAGAGAGCTCAAACCTTGCATGCATTGCATCGTGTTTCTTGGTTGTTAATGGTTCTTATCCATGAGATGTTTTAGAGCTTGTGTTCGTTCTCATGACAAGCTCTAACTCATCGGAAATGGATTCCGGATGCATCGCATGTTGCATGTTCGAGTTGGATGATTTTCCCGGTTTACCGCATTAAGAGGTTGCACCTCTATATTCATAAGAAAATCATCCTCCACTCTTTTCCATGTTTTCACCATGTGTGGAGGTAGCTCTCGTCATCCTCTTTCCGGCAAAATTGGTTTCACCTCAATCGGAATTTCCTAGCTCAAGTTATTGCCTTTTCCGTATCGCGGTTTAGAGGGAAAAAGAAAAGGGCGGTAGTACCGGTCCAGTACCGGTCTAGTACCGGCTTGGTCTCTGTGAGACCCTGGATCCGGACCGGTATTGGGCCGGTACCTACCTGGTAGTACCGCTCGAGAGGTAGTACCGCTTTCACAAGAAGTAGTACCGCTTTGGGTCGTTTTCTGCCTGTTTTCTGCACAGTTTTGACGCAAGCGGTAGTACCGCTTTGACAAGTGGTAGTACCGCTCGGGCGCGAATCTGACCTTTTTTCAGCCCCAACAGTCATATTTTTGGGCCCCCTATTTATACCTCTCTTCCACCTCCGACCCAACTAGTTCTTTCCACCTACTCTCTCTCCTCCATTGTTGACCTTGAAGAGTTTTACCATCCTCTTGATCCCCCCACTATTTCTTGCATCTTTTTGGGGGAAAGGACAGAGGAGATCTAGATCTAGTGCTCCACCAATTGAATCCCTCTCCAAGTGAGGGGATCTTGCTAGATCTAGATCTTGAAGTAATTTGGCGTTCCTCCTCATATTTGTTCTTCCTCCCTTATTCCCCCAATAGCTTTTGTAGCTTTGTTGGAATTTGGGAGAGAAGAAGTTGGGCATCTTAGTGGTGTTCTTAGCCATTGCATTAGGTGCATCGGTTTGGGTTCTCTCCGGGGTTCGGTCTCGTAGAGGGCTTGTTGACCTTAGTGGTGTTGTTGCCTTCGTGGCCTTGGAGCCTTTGTGGCATGGTAGCCTTCGTGGCCTTGTTGCCTTTGTGGCGTGGTAGCCTTTGTGGCCTTGTCGTCTTTGTGGCGTTGTTGCCTTTGTGGAGTGTGGTAGCCTTTGTGGTTTTGGAGCCGGTTGTGGCGCGTTGGAGTCTTTGTGACCTTGTTGCCGGTGTGGCGTGTTGTAGCCCTTGTGGCCTTGTACTTGAGAGCCTCCGTGTTGTGGAGTTGCCTCAAGCTTGATACTTGGATGTTTGCCCCAAGCTTGTACGGGTTCGGTGACCACCCTCAAGGGTCACTTAGTGGATCGAGGCTTTCGCTTTGGTGGAAAGGCTCGAGGAGAATACGGTGGCCCTAGCGGCTCATTGGAGTGCCTCGTGCCTCCACACCGCTCCAACGGTATAGGGAATGACATATACAAGTCATAACGACGTAAAACCCTTAAAAATTGCATATGCATATGCATTTTGTATTTTCAAACCCCAGGTTTGACACTTTGGTGTCTCATTAAAAGGTGGAATATTTTTCAGTGGAAGGCGACGTTCCCGTCGACAGTGAGCCTCCTATGGTGACTTCGTCAATCTCAAGTCCCGTCGGATGAATTTTCTTGAACACAGTCTCTTGGAGGTTTTGCGGCTGCCACGTGCCTGGCGACAAACCTTAGCACGAATCAGTGCTTAAGATCCCGCATGAACCGGTGCTAATGCTCTATTGGTCCCCTGCGATGTCCTAGCCGCACGAATTGGTGCTAATGCAACCTTTAGTCTGGTTTCGTACCACAACCGGTACTAATGCTCTTTGGAGCAAAAAACTAACGCCCTGTTTTCTACTAGCATGCGTGCGTTTATATGGGTGGGTGTATGAGCGTATATGTGAGCGTCTATGCCTGTGTTTCATAAACAAAAAGGGATGCATGTAGGATAAAAGTTGCCAAGTTAATATCGTGGGTAGTTTGTATCCTTGCAGCATGTAGCATTTCCCTTGTCTTATTTTCCGTGACAAAGACCCTAGGCAACCGTGTCATTGGAAAATCTTTCCCAGACGATGATACCAACATAGGACGTCCGCCCGCTCTGGGTCTTCTGTTATATAGCCGGCCGGCTGCCGAATGCAACTTGGTTCAATATTAGGTACGTGTACGTATGCAGAAGTCGTTGTCGTAGAAGAATTTTTAGTTGGCTAACAAAGAAGAGAGGTAGAATAATGAGAGTCGGCATGGTCGTATCTCTTGACGTGTAGCTTATTTTTTGTTCGTACTATATATAATTTGAAGATGTCGACATCTCAACCAAAGGGGGCCTATACACGCATTACCATTCAATTCTAATCCTAACTCCCACGCCTAGCTGAACGGCGACCAACTCATACGGCCAACAGCTCGATCAGGGTTCAATCAAAGCCACCATCTGATACGTACGGCAGCGGCTGGCTGTGTTTTCATGCCATGGCCGTCACCTTCTCCAGCAACGGCGATAGATTGGAGGGCTATGGCCGGGCGGTTTGTCTAAACCATGGCGTGCCGAGGTGAGTAATAGCTGATTTGGTGTTGTTCCAGTTGCCTTTTTTTCAAGGACAATTAGTTTGTTTGTTTTTTCAACTGTTGATTTCCTTTTCTTCAAGAGAAGTTCATCTCTCCGTTTCCCTCTTCCTCTTTCTCTCTCCCGCTCTCTCTCTCTCTCTCTATGTGGTGACCCGGCATACCACTGCATGGTGTAGTATGCAAGTCTGACATAACACCAATGAAACACCGTTCCACTAGTATTACATCGCTCAGAGTGGTACAACAGAAACATATGCGGGTCCAAGGCATGTCTATAGAATTACATACAGACTCTTTACATAAGATCATCACAGCCTCCTACTTTACAATGAGGTAAAACTGCAAATAAACTCCAGAAGAACGACTCGTGGTCTAATCCTAACACGAACTCTACTTGTAGAGTATTTAACTAGCTACAGAGGCTATGAATAGATTCTAGCTAAATAGGAGCTAATTTTAGGAAGCTAGTTCCTTTCTATTGCTAATCTAGGTTTCTCCTTGTTGGATGTGGTATCTGACTCTTCTGACGGGTTCCTGTCCCTTGAAGTAGTTGTTGACTCCTCGGTCTTCGAGTTGCACTGTAGATCCTCCTTCGATGCCTCCATATCTAAGCAGGGATTTAAGAGTGGGATGAGTACGAGCGTACTCAACAAGTTCATTATAGGAAAGAGGTGTTTAATGCGCTAGCTACAGCATTAGACCAGAAAGTCTAATACCAATGCAGGTTTTCATAACCATTTCTTCAAAAGGTTGCTTTTATTCAGAAGAACTATGTCCGTCAGCCTTCACCGGTTTACTAGAACTTCATGGAGCTCCTTTCCGGCCGCGTTCGCAGTTCCATATCCCGGAACAGGGAGTGACAGGTCACGGTTCATTACACTCTGCAGAGGTGTGTTGCTTTACCCATAAGAGATCTTAACCTTGGTGCCAACCGGCGCGCAACCCGTCCACACTTCCTATGGTGTGAGGCCCGGTATAAGGTCTAGCCAATCATGTTCCTCCGCTACCTCGAACACCCACCCTTTGTTGCATACCCCGACCCCGGGTCCTCGTCGGTCCCATTATTCCCGTAATTTCAGGGTGGACCCCGACCACGACAACAGCTTGGGACTCGTTAACCAAACTCCTTCGCCGGTAGCTGCAACCCATCATAGACCACATTACCGTGGGGAATTAGAAGGGATCCCCACCCTCAAGTTGTTCCGCAAGCGATGAACCGCTACGGTAAGCAACGGCTATACCGTGGGGAATTAGAAGGGGCTCCCACCCTCAAGTTACTCCGCAAGACACAACTCGCTACGGTAAGCGCATCCGTTGATGAACGAGAGGTGGAAACACTTTTGACTACTCCGTCCCACTCCGGATCTTATGGTTAACACGGGTATTACGGCACAAGAATCACTGGCGACATTTGTTGTTTAATCCTAGATGGATATAAACCCGTGCAATGGAACCTCCACCATATCAACACAATCCATGGTTCCATTGCCCACCACATAGTCATATTCATAGTTATGAAAGTAGTGGTTTTGATTTTTATGCAATAGTGATAACCATAGTACTTTGCAAGTAATTTGATAAAGATAATCAAATGACATGAGCAAGTGATGAACTTGCCTTTCTTGACTGCAAGATTATGCAGGCAAGGTCTTCGATACGCAATAACTCCAAATTCTGAAATAGCATCATCGTCCGGTAAAGACGATGTTTAAAAGATAGGCAAGGATGCAATAATGCATAAGTATGAGATGCAATCGCTCTAAACGTGACCTTACCCCGATGATTTAGGATTAGTGAGTTGTAATGATTAGTTTCGGGTGTGTTGCACTTTTAGAGTGATTCACAAACAAGGTTCTTATTAAGGATTAGTTGGTTGATATCATAAACAGGTGTTGTAATATATCATAATAATAATACTAATAGCACACAACAATAACAATTGGTATAATTCTAACATGTAATGAATAGTGGTTGGTTTTAGCTCTATATGGCATGGTTAATGATTAATTATCATATATTTCAGAAGAATAACTTTTGAAGAACATGTTCTTTGATAAAGAACAAGTATGATAATTAGGTTTGTGGAGTTCTATGGTGTTCTATGGTTCTAATTGGTTTCTGGAATAAGTAGTAGATGAATCACATCCTAGTTGGATTCATCAACACCTAGGGTTTGTAAGGTTGAATTAAGCCCATACATTATAAGCAATTATTCATACAATGTTTCTATCAAGATTGATTCATCTTGTTGGTGATAGCTAGCTAGGGTTTATAGGTCCTATAGAGTAGGGTTGAGGATACTCTCTATTTTCTTCAAAAGAATAACTTTTGAAGAACATACTTCTTAAATAATAAGAAGTATATCAATTAGGGTTGTGGTTGTCTAGTTTTTGTTATTGGATCCACTAAGTAAGGAATGGTGGTTTCCTAAATAGGTTGTTTAATAATTATCTCACACTAATAGGGTTTAGTGTGTATGGAATAGGATGCACAATATTGGCATGGTTGCTATTGGAGTTCATCACAATTGTGTGATGCTAAGCATGGATAGTTGAGGATGATGGTTTTGGTAATAGAAGCTAAGGTTTAGACTTGGTTGATCCTAGTTGATCACCTTGGTTTAATGGTATGCATATTTGGAATACTAATTTGGTAGTGATAGGGTTCTACATTTTATGTGGACATAGATATGTTTTTAGTTGCTAATTATGGATCTATGGTAATGGAGTAACATGATCACATGTTCTAACCTAGGGTTTAGGTTTATTAGCAATTTAAGGTTCACATAAAATAATAGGGCTAGGGTTCCTAATGGAATTAGGATTTTAGGTTTCACATGAAATGATGGTTTGTAATATCATTCAATATGGAATTAGGGTTTGATATTTACCATATAGTACTATGGTTAATAACTTCAATTTAAGGTTGAAGTTATTAGTAACTTGTAAATAAAATAATATTGAATTTAGCATTTTATTCTTTTTAAATAATTAATAATTAGGGTAATTATTAATCAGGGTTTAAATTTCCACTAATAAAGATTTAACAAAATAACAAATAAGAAAAAATAACTTTAATGTTTTCTTTATTTTTCTTACTGGTTTTTATTTATTTTAGAAGGTTTTCCAATTTATTGAATTTTAATTCAATTTAGAATTAAAGAAAAGGCTTATTTAATAAGTATTAAATAATGAAATTTTTATTAAAAATAAAAATTTCATTTTATATTTTTATTGGATAGAGTTTTCTTTTCTAAGAATTTTGATATATTAATTATATTTTTCTGAGTTATAATGAATTTTCTAAATTATTTCGAAGTTGCAGGTATTTTCTGGAATTTGAATTTAAACGAAATAACTAAATCTACCCGGGTTTCTTACCCACGAAGACACTGACCAGTGGGCCAGTCGCCACGTTGGCTGCCCCCGTGGCGGTGAGGTGGCAACCAAGACCCTCACCGGCGGCCAGTGGCGATGGTCGCCGGAGCTAGAGCGTTCCCGCGGGGCTGCGCGGGTCTTGCCGGAATCGCACACCGAGACGATGCTAGTGGTGGCGGCGCCACCCCCTAATGGTCACCGGAGCAACCGCGACGGCGAGGCCGAGCGGCGGCGCTCGCAGGCTGCCGGCACGAGCACGATTAAGGGCGTAATCGAGAGGGCTAGGATGCTCTGGAGGTTCAGTGGCTCACCAGGATCACGATGAGCTTGGTGGTGAGGCGAGAGGAGGTCGGCATCGCCGGAATTGCTAGCTCCGGCCGTCGGAGAGGATGAGGTCGTTGACGGTGCTCCGAGAGGCTACGGCTCGATTCCTCTTGTCTGGTGGGCAAGTCGTGCACGGTGAGGACGATGGTGGTCACGGCGGAGTTTGGGGTGGCTCCAATCGGCGGCGACGAAGAATGTCCGGCGAGCTAGGGTTTCGGCTTGGAGAAAATTAGAGAGAGGAGGAAGAACTCGATGCGGGTGTTCATCCAGATGCCTTTATAGGGTGCCTGGACGCGCCTCGTCACACCGTCGGACGAGGAGGAGCCGCCAGCGACACCACAAGCCGAGCACGGCTTCGTGCTGTCGACCATGCAGGGAGAAGAGGATGAGGACGAGCCTCTCCTCGATATTTAGGACGAAGGGTTATTCGGGCTGGCTTGGGCTGCTGCTGGGCTGTGCTAATGGGCTGAGGCAGTTGGGTTGCTGGTGGGTTGCCACGGCCAGGTAAGCCTGGTAAGTTATTTTCTCCCATTTTCCTTTTCTGTTTTATGTTTTCTTTCTTATTTTATAATTTTACAATTTTGTTTTGAACTCAAATTTTAACTCATTATTATTTTGCGAGGCCTTATTCATTTGAACCATACAAGAATTATTCCAAGGTACCGCAAATTCTTTAGTGGTGTATTAGAAGATTTAATATGGATACTAAAATATGGATTTATTAATTATTATTGGAATTTGAGTTAAATAGCCATATAGGCATGAATTTAAATATTGCCTTTGGAATTATTCAAATTATTTTCTCAATGATAGTTTTTCTTACTTGGTGATATATAGAGTTTTGTTGGTATTACTTGGCAAGAAACATTCTCAGGGTAATATTTATTAATGAATTTCAATAAGGGAGTGACTTAATGGCATGAGTTCATGTGCTAAAATAACTCTAAGGATTTGATCTCTCATTTGAGATTGTTGGTCACTTACACATGAATTTATGTGAGCTCTTGCTTGTTAAGGTCTTGTGAGGTTTATCTTAATTTCTATTTCAAGTTTGATACTTGTACCATTATTTTAATCACACCTTGAAATGCTTAGAGTAGGTATTACTCTCATCAGGGTTTGATTTTGATTCTAATGATAAGTGGTTGTTAGCTACCCATTTAGTTTCAGTTATAAGACTTAACACTAGATTCATCTTATGTTCCATAATTAAATACAGGATTTAATTAGAGTGCACTTGTAGGTTTATATTGCTATTTATCTAATGATACATGGATTGGAACTTAATTGTAGTTTAGGGTTTAGTTGTGATCACCCAAGTGATACTCAAACTAGGGTTTAGTCTTACCCTATCCATGGTAAGGTGGTTACTTGCTTAATAGTTGAGGTTCTCCTTTAGTTACTAAGGACTTGAGAATTGGTTTTACCTTATACCAATAGATTTCTTTTATATTCTTAATCTATTGTTAAAGTAACTAAAGTAGCTATAATTCTTTTTATAGTTAACTTTGGTGATAATGATGAATGGTTTCTCACCATATATATTATAGGCTTTAACTCTAAGCTTTACTTATGAGCTTATATCTTCTACTTCAAGTTCTTAGGTTTTATGATCACTACACAATTTATAATGATCAAGGTTTGGCTTCCTAAGTTATTACTAGAAATATTTAGATATGGTTTTACCAATTACCCCTCTCACTCCACAAGATCTTGGATTATAATCTAAGGTTCTACCCTAGGTATGATGATGTGATTGACTAAATATGTAGTTTGCCTAAGATTTCTACCTTGCTATCTTTTGTAGCTTGTTCTTCAGGAATTCTGATAAACCTGCATCTTGTGGCATGCCTCCACCTCCTAGCTGCTTCATCTTGATCCTAACTATTTTATGGAGTGTCTCAATGTGTTGGTCTTCTTGCATCATGGTGCAAGATGATGGAATGGATGAAGTAGAGGGTTCCTTTTATAGGCTTGGGCATGTCCTAATATCATGACACATAGGTGGGTGACTCTTGTTTTACTTTGATGAGTAAGGTGCTTGGTTGTCATGCTCTTATCCATAGCAATCCTTTAAGCATGAGGTGGCATTGCTTAGGATTCAAGGTATGTAGATATTTTCATCCTATGTGGCATTGAGATTATCCTCTCATGTGATTTATTTTTGGATAGCCAAGTGGCTTTTGTTACTAAATATCTTGTGAATGATTTTATGCTTGTGGTTGAGTCACTATATCATATGTGATTGTATTTATATTATGATTGGGATCAAAATGTCAAAGATAAGGATTATACCCCAATTTTGAATGATGATGTTTGATTTCACCAAGGCATGATCATATGAGTTTCAAAATACTCATAGTTTATTTTATTCAAATAGTTTGAACTATAATTCGTAATGTAAACGAATTTAGTTTTGTGATATTCCACATATTTAATAAGTTATGATTGAAATCGAAGGTGTGGCTTTTATGTACTTAGGTCCTTGTGTTTTGCTATATTTGGTATTTAGTTTTAAAGTGAATTCAATTGTACCTCAAGGTAGTTGCTTAACTTTTAAATGTTAATACTTTAGAGTGTGCTTCTTATCTCTTTAATGGTTATATACCTCTCCCATCTCTATGGTTTAATGATAAGCTTTTGTTGGTGTTAAGTTCAAGAGTTTAGTTCAAGAAATACCATGAGGTTCATGGTAGGAATATTTATTTGTTAAAGACATGGAAACGATATGTGAAGAATAATTTCTCCATTTTATTGTTACTTGATCTGCAATTGAATTGGTGTTCATATGTTATGACAAGGATTGCCATATTATAATATTTTATAAGATCAAGTAATTGCTCATTGAGTAAGGTGTTGTTGTGTTGATTATCAGTTCCATTTGATCTAACACCTTAGATCAAATCATCACTTCCCAAAACAAGGTTTGAACAAAGTCACATTGAGGTTTATAGCGCTTGACTTGATGAGCTACTTCAATTCCACCAAGGTCAAGTGAAACTTCGATTACTGTGATTGTTTTACTTTAAAGCGCGAAAATTCCCCAGATTTTCTATGCATGAATGCAATGCACACATCTGTTTCCTCTATTTTTGTAACCCCAATACCTGGGATATTACAGTTCAAGAGGCGAGAACTCGGTTCCTAGGGTCGGCAGAAACGAAACAACCCACCACATCCCAATGTGGCCTCTCGTCTGAGCCTTTAATCATGTTTAACAACATCTCTATACTTACCACGTCAACCTGTCATGCTAGATTCATTTCATTGTATGGCTCCAGTCCAAAGACCGGAGTAAAATAGCGTAACAAACTAAGCATGGCTAAGCATAAAGATATAAAGGCTCTAGCGATGCACACATGCCAAACCTAGTTATGCTAGGAGCAGTGGATCAGGGATTTTGAGGCTACAAGGGTGGAACATGCAATAGATAGGATAACTCTACCTATCGATAAAAGACAGTTGAATCGTGTGCAATATGTAAGAACCAGAAGTAAAAGCATTTCAAAAACATATATGAACCAGGCTAGGGCTTGCCTTTGTCCCTGACAAACCAATATGGATCTTCGAGGATCCCATGCTTGACTTGTTCGTTGATGGACAATTATTGATCTTCGGTGTTGTCGTCCTTCATCATCTTGGGCACGTGTTCTATCGATCGCAAAGAACAAATACCGGAAAGGTAGAAGAACAATCAACACGTGGCATCGATGCAATGCGCATACAAAGATGATGACATGACAAGTTAATTAGTTACTAGCGCTAACCCGAAAACATGATCATCAGATTAACTGGGGTTCAACGGAACTAGGGTTAGTAGTTCCGACGACCTCAGAGGGGTACAATTAGTTCTTCTAAAACAAATAGGTTCAAAGTTGCTTATCAATGCATGCTTTTGATACTAAAGTGTAGATCTCATTTTTCTGAAGATTTTGATATATTATACACATTTTTCTGAATTAAAATGAAATAGTTATGGATTTAACAAGTTTTATCCATTTTCTGAAATTCTAGTAATTATTAAAATTCTGACATAGGGGCCCACTGTCATAGTTTTATTCTTTATCTAAAATACTGGAAATGATTAAATTTCGACGGACGGACCCCACCTGTCATATTAATTTGAATTACAGAAAATGATAAAACAAAAATAAAAGAAAAGAAAAGAAAAGCCACCTGGCAACCGGGTCCCACCGGAGTCAACCGCCGGTGGTTGACCACGGTGGACCGGCGCCGGCGACCGACGGAGCGGACGCTCCAGGGCGTCCCTGGACGCGCCGTTTGGTGCGGCGGACGCGCACGAGCGCGGGCGACCACATGGTGGCGGCGCCGCCCGGATGAGGTCGCCGGAGCGGCCGTGCCGGCGAGCAGCGCGGCGGCGGGCATGGGCGTGCGCGGCGGGGATGGTACAGGGGGAGAGGGAGAGGGCGACGGGGTGCAGGAGCACCAGCAGCTCACCAGGAGCGTCGTGGTTGGCTCGGCGAGGCTGGGGAGGCCTGCGAGGCGGGGCGGTGGCCGTCGGCATCCTCGCCGGCCGCGGGGAAGACGAGGTCGTGGCGGCCGATTGGGGGCGCCCGCGTCCGATTCCTTTGGCGAGGAAGATGCAGGGGACGAGGCGGAGCTCGGGGGCACGTCGGCCAAGCGCGGGGGTGGCCGGAGCGACGGCGACGGCGAGCTCTGGCCGGGGTTAGGGTTTGGCCTCCTGTGCATAGAGAGAGAGAGAGAGGAAGGAGGGCGCCAGGGGAAGATAGGGATGAGAGGGAGACGTCGGGGCGCGAGGGAGCAGGACGTCTCCTGGCCAGGGTCGGCGACGAGCAGGAGGTGGCGTCGGCGAGCACACAGGTGCTGCCACGCACCTGCTTGAGGTAGAAGACAAGGGCAAAAATTGCCCAAAACCCCCTAGGGTTTGAGGATTTTTCTGAAAATTAAAAAAACAGGCCAGGATTTGGGGTATTTTGACCCAAATTTTGAGAGGCTTTTGCACAAAATTTTCTTAGAGAAAAAAAAATACAACATTGGCAACATTGTTTCAAACCATTTTGGTGCAAAATTTCTAAAATTTTATGCAAATGCATGCATGCTTATGCACAACTAGCAACAATTATTTTATTAGCAAACATGGGATGTTACAACTCTACCCCCCTTACAAGAATCTCGTCCCCGAGATTCCTAAGGTAGGAAAGAGAAGGTAACAAGGACTACGACGGTCTTCAACGAGCTTGTTGATACCACACCGATCTTCTTTGTTGCGGAAGTTGATCCACGACATCATGAAAGAAGTTGACCCACAACACCATGAAGAGTTCTTCATTTTGCTTTCTTCACTCTAAAGGAAAGAGGGAATAACTCTGGACGGTGGATCTTTACAAAGATCAAGTATCCCATGGTTAACTCATGGAAGGAGTGTTCAGAAACAACTCTTGAGCTAGGAAACATGAAACACATCAAGGTAACGAAGAGACAAAATAAGTTTCAAATTTTTGGTAGACAATTGCTCCACGTTTGACAAGAACACGAAGGACAAGATAGCGAGGAGTTAAACTGCCTTTGATACCATGACGAGGCACTCTTAGAGAGGGTGACTCGTAGAAGCATAGAAGATTACCAACCAGAGCTACTTTGAATTTAAGAATCATAGTCACTCTTCGGGTAGGATACATGAAACGATTGTTGTCTACTTAGAAAGTTTGGGCCTAGATGGTGACGAATTCACACAACGTGTGAATTGATTAGAACTTCATGTATAAGCGAGAGTAAGGGGAAAAGAATCATCGAAAGACGTAGCAAGGATCACCGGGGAGTGAATATTTTCTCCTTACGAAGTTGTTGTCACCGGATATATGATTTCGAGGGATTATCCGAGAGACATTTCACAACTCTGCTTATAAAGTTCTCCTTGATGTTATAAACACCAATATTAGGTTATTGACTAGCCTTCAATAGGTCATCAAGTGAAGGTCGGACTTCGGAAATTAGAAAGACATCATAAGGGCAACTCTTAGAATAAGACGCACAAGATCCTTATGGAGAGTGGTTATTACTTATGATTGAAGAGATGATGACATTAGGCCTTCCGACTAATTGTGTTAACCACGACATCAATCTTGTCGGATTTACAAAGAGACCTATGTCAAAAATCCTTGAGAAACACTAACCATCATTGCCGCTTGAGATTCAGCTTAGGTTATGTGTAAAGATAATTTGGACTCAGCACGTCCGAATGAAAATTTGCAACAATTACCACCAAGGTAAAGTCGATAGATTCTCAAGATATGGACCACAATGTCAAGCTCCAAAAGATCGAGCTAGATTGCGTGATACATATGGTTGCGACTGCCAAAGGCAATTGCATGCATATGAATTTGCAATGTAACACGAGTGAGTCCTGATGGGGACATCAAAGAAGATATTGAAGCTCTTAAGCTTCTTCTCTTTTTTGAACAAACCATTCAGTAGCTTAGTGTGCATAGAGGAATGTTTCAAGGAATGGAGGTAACAACCTTCCATATCAAGAATACTTCGCACATGCCTGACCGACTTGCGATGATTCCCGAGGATAACAAAGGGAACTCGACTCAGATCCACGGCGACATCTTTCAGCAAGTGCACGTGAACTAGATAAGGTCACTTCCAGCATCTAGAACACATACTTCATGATAACACAAAGATGGTTCTCAAAAGTTTTCAACATTAGTGCCAAACATCCAATATAAACCTCTTTGAACATGGAGGGATTAAGAATGTCATCGATGGGCTCAATAACAAAATTATCAAGATACTCCAATGAGGGACTTATATTCTATATGGACTCGGCATAAATATTGGTCAGACCAAAGGACATGAAGATATACTCAGATGATACATCATGGGTATAAACATCATCAAGATAGTCCTTGGAACTAAGTTTGATTTGACGATAGCCCAAACTCAAATCAAGGGGGTGATTACGGGGAAGATACTATCGGACTTCAGCACGAACAAAACTAGATATCCCTTTATAAAGGAACAAAGTTGGATAGACCTTTTGTCTTTCAACTCTCCAAGTTGTTGATTAAGCTCAACCAACTAGTCCAGGGTTATCCAGTACGGTTTCTTGGAGAATGAGTGATTCAGAGAACCAGCTTACTCATGAACTCGACAACACGGTCATGTAACAACATGGTGATACTTCTAGAAAGACAACTAGAATATCATGAACCACCGGTATATCACTGAATTCAGGAGGGGATCTTGCTTTACAAAGCAAACGATATGGTCTTGAGAGCTTCAGCATAAACCTAACTCTTTGACCGAGGATGTGCCTGAATAAATGGCCTTGGCAACACGATCAAACTTCGCTTAATAGTTGGTGAACCAACCATGCTAAGAATGACACCAATGTCCTTGGATTTCAAAGAAATAAGAATTTCTAAGAATCTCGGATAGCCACATCAATAAATACACCCCAACATTCCCAAGCACGGACAACTCGAAGGAAGGGCGAGTAAAGATATGTAAGAACATCACTTCATCAATAAGGCCATGATACAAAGCACGACCTCATGATATAAAAGAGGGTGATACTCCAAGGTAGAACAGAACAGAAGCTAACGAGGCCTCTTAATCTGCGGATTACAACACTTTGACCAAGTCTTAGAAATAGACGAGGTACTGGAGTTTGTTTCTCTCCGGACATACCAAAATGGAATGTCTTGAAAGACCACAAGGTAAAATACATTGGCAAACACCAATGCACATTTACAACTTGGCTGCTAACTAGCAGACAAAGGTGGGAAAGCAACTAAAGAAGAACACGATTAGGATCAGAATTCCTGAGAGGTAGATGCACAAGATAACACTTTTGTGAAACTCATGCTGAAAAGGGAGGTGGGTCAAAGTCACAGACATAGAATTGAGACTCACAAAGAGCACTCTTGTCGTGATCCATTTGGTTCGATGAAAGAACCTCTGCAATAGCTAGTGGAAGGAAACGATCTTTAGTTGTCGCAATTCAACACGACAACAACCACAAGCTTGAAGTGTAGATTGATTTGAATTTAGCCCTCCCGATGTAATGTTTGAACATTAACACCAGTGTTCAATGACATGGATCTTGGGTTAAAGGCCAGCTTCATGTACTAAGATAGAATCCAGCACAATCGGGGACCTTCGGTTCAAATCCAAGGGTTAAAACCCGAGAATGGAGTACTAGATGAGTGATACGGAGGACACTGCGAGGTAGTAATCATAGTGTAGCTTCTAGAAGCAGTGCAACGCTTCCGAAGTACCCATGAAAATAAAAAAAAGGAGGCATACAAGGTGAAAGGAAACCTCGAAGCCTAGAACAGAATGATGTGGAACCCACAAAATAGAGAGATTATGATGGAAAGAAATCTCTCTATTGAAACAAAACAAAGAGGAGGCGAAGAACACGCACGACTATAGAGAACTCGCACTAGGTCAACTGGTTTTGAAACGACATACCCTTGAGGCACCTAAGTTTGAAAGACTAGAAGAGATAGAAAAACTTTCCAATCAACACAGGGTAAGGCACCTTAGAATTGAGCGATACCAGATAAGGAGTAAAAAGAATCCTAATCAGATTTTTGCAACTATTTTTAGCTTTCAAATAGTTTTCACAAACACTAGACTCAACATCGACCAGTAGAAAGGGTTTTCCTACGAGGCAGTCCCGCTCCGATACCAAAACCTGTGGCACCCCGGGTTCGGGGTTAGACAAATACCAGATCTTCATCCGACATAAACCTAACCTAGAGCTCGAGAGACTACGGTGAGAGAATCGGTAACACAACGGTGACTCTACGACTCAAAGAAGTAATACAAGCTCATAAGCGAGCGAAGAACCAAAGTATTACAAGCGAGAGGTCACCGACCCGACATTACATCAATCAACGGAAGCGAAGTTATGCTATTAGACATAGCAAGATAGCAAAAGGCCTAAGAGGCCAGGAGCATAACGGCGACGTCCCGGCCCATAGATTCCGGGCTGCCACACGGGAACCCCAAGCTACTCGTCGATGTCGACTAGAAACCACCATCGGTTGGAGCGACTTCTTCTGAAACAAAAGCATGCAAAGCTGAGTACAGGGACTCAGCAAGACTTAGTACAACCTTTTAGCAAAGCGGGTATGCGGGCTTTCTGGTAGATCTTCTTTTGCGTAAAGCCAGTTTTCCTTTGTAAGATAAGAGAGAAGAGAAGCTCGACTACACAGAACCTTTGAAAGGGGATAAGAGAGTGATATCTCTATCTCTATTGATCATCATATTGTATCCACCAATCTTCATCATCTCGAACCACTATCCTCGGATCACCCCCTCAACACCCGGAGAAGGTGTCCGTAAACACACATTGATTGCCAAGTTTTACGATTAGGTTAAAGTTCTCTATGATCTCCACGTCCGTTCCCAAGTCGTCCATAACCGTGGACACGGCTTTTCGAAAAGATTTAACCCTGCGAGGGTGCACAACTTTACCCACACGTGCCAACCGATTCTTAATGCCGGTACATTAGCTCTCTTCCTTGGAAAGCCGGCAGAGAGTGGTTGACCACGACCTTTACCTTGCTGTCGCCGAGACCATGAGTCACGCGCTAAGGATTGTTCCGCCGTAACGGGTCAAGTCCCGAAGTCGGTCCTTAACGATGTGAGGCGAGGTGGGTTTCCCCAGGGACTCTAACCCCAGCCACCACGGCCACGCTTACCTACCTGTATGCTATGCACTTTTCACAAACGTTTTCGATGCATATGTCCAGATAACACGCAAACTATGTGACTCATGGAATCTACTAGGCAAGTTAGTGAGTCGAGAGGGTACCATAATAGGGCCTCGTGTGGTTGTACGCTCAGTCTTGGTTCATGTGGTGACCCGGCATACCACTGCATGGTGTAGTATGCAAGTCTGATATAACACCAATGAAACACAGTTCCACTAGTATTATATCGCTCAGAGTGGTACAACAGAAACATATGCGGGTCCAAGGCATGTCTATAGAATTACAACATTGACTCGTTACATAAGATCGTCACGACCTCCTACTTTACAATGAGGTAAAACTGCAAATAAACTCCAGAAGAACGACTCGTAGCCTAGTCCTAACACGAACTCTAATTGTAGAGTATTTAACTAGCTACAGAGGCGATGAATAGATTCTAGCTAAATAGGAGCTAAGTTTAGGAAGCTAGTTCCTTTCTATTGCTAATCTAGGTTTCTCCTTGTTGGATGTGGTATCTGACTTATGCAGACTACGACTTTTCTCGAACTCCGTGGTAATCTCACTGGATATAATTGTATATATCCCTTATCCAGATTCTTCCTGGAATCCATTAGGGTTTGTCTCTGAACATTAGTTCTTACTCCAGTTCTATGATTTTTCTCTGGAATCTAATAATACTTGTCTCTGAACCATGGCTTCTAACTTTAATTAGTCTTTCAACTCTATAAGCTTGTTTCCTTTATTGAAGATTCAATGATTGGGACTTCTTCTTGTCCTGGCAGTCTTAATTGGGGACTATTTGGATAACCTTTTCCTATTTGATAAAATAGGTCTTTGTTTTCCCTTACCACCAAAATTGCAGTAATGGTGCTTGGTAAGGCACTTACCATGGAAATGGTTGTGATGGTTTATTTCCCTAGGAATGGATTAGACTCATTTAGTCCATCCAATCATGGTTTATAATTAATACCTATAACTATTTTGGGTTATTTAGGTTCCATGAAAGGAATCATTCAATTAGACTTTAGTTTTGGTATAGTCAATCTCCTTTGGTCTTTGACCTTCTTGAGCTGTATTTGGTCTCTGATATTTCCTTCGTCCAACTTCTTTATCTTTGACTTACTTGAGCTTAAGTACTTCGAGTAGATATTACTCACTTTCTCAAGTTATAGTCCACTTCTTACGTCCTCGAGGTATGAACCTCGGCTTCCGATCCGACATCCTTCGAAGCGGTGTTCAACGGTCTTATGAAAATAAGATTGAACTTCCTCTCGTTCAGACCTTCTTCTTCCATTTTACTCAAAGTAATAAGTCATCGTATATCCAACTCAACTTTACTCTACCCCTTAGAGTTTTCTTATGGTCTTCAACTCCTTTTCTTCCAACTATTGGATTTATGGTTGGAATATTGGTCTGGTTCTAACTTATGGGTTTTACTTCTTCTAAGGTCTCGCGAAGAATGCTTGGGATGTATCCACTCAATTGTGGACATCCAATGTGAATCCTTCGACTAAATGTTTATAGATCTAGCTATTTGGCTGACAAGATTTTTATTTGTTCACAAACTTTTGTTACAAATAATTAAATCGTGGACTATTTGTATTACCAGCTGATACCGGCTGTGGTTATTATACCAACTGTGGCTATTTGATATCTAAAAATGGATTCTATTATAGGTTCTGATCAACTGGACGAGACATCTTCTGCTTTATCTCGCAGTATTGATCCTATACCAATTGTGGTCTTCGATATCAACTATGGTCTTCTTATATCTGCTATGGTTTCATATGTTATCTTCCTTCCTTTAGGGTTTATTTTGCAAGAAAACCACTAGCTGACACTATGAATATAGTATCCTAAGTGATTTCTCATGCATTCCCTCTTTCATGATGACTAGGGATCTGCTTGAGCTTCACCATAATCATCATATTTCTCACCTTCATGCTTTTTCTGTACTAAAGTACTCCTCTGTTGAGGTAAAGCATGAGTTTTGATTGGTACTTCCTTCAGAGTATTGTGGTTACTTCCCACAACTTTACTTCCTTTTTCTGATGAAACTTCATCTTGTCTTCAGAATCTTCAGAATTCGTCACTTCCTCACACGTTTACCATTACCCTCTAGATCTATAGCATCAAGTAAGAACTTGATATAGCAACATGCATTTGCATATCAACGTCAAACTTCATGTATGGATCTAGTCAAACAATGAAAATCCAATAAAATCCAAGAAGATTCAGCTTTGTGCATATAATACACACCATCATAAGCCTGAATATACCAGTTGAGTAAGACATCTCTAAACATCAGGCTGAGATGTGTAGTATATAACACCACATACGATAGGTTTATATCGTGATACTTAGCACGAATATATGGGATTCTACTATTTATCTCAACATTTACCTTAATTGCACATTTGCAATGAGATAAACTTGAAACAAAATGATCTAGGATAGTTAAGGTTAACCTAATTTTGTTTGGAAGTACTAACTTAGCTTCCATTATGTTGAGGACTACTTCATATGGTATATCTCGATTCTAACATAGCTACTCTAAACACATACTATGGAAATATAGCTCCTATACTTCCAAGTGTTTATATTATCATAAGACTATGGTCATGATGTGCTTGGCACACTTCCCATGGTTTTGGAACACATTTCTTACACTATTGTTTAGCACTTGCTTCTAATTGTACTCTTCCTAAATACTTTAGATGTTTATCACATAATGATCCCCAGATGAATCATATATAATTACTACCTCTACTTTGTGAGTGGACATGTTTTATTTCTATCTCTCTTCCTTACTTCCCATGATTGACTCATCATGGTCTATACTACCATATATAACTCATAGTTATTACTTACTCGCAACTGTTTTCACATGTCTAGATAATTTTACTTACTCATTACTTAACTTGGTCTACAACTTCGATTAGGATATCTTAATTACCTTCATCACTTGATATTACTCCTATTACAGGTCTGGATAACTTTTACTTCATCATAACATATGTTGGTACACATCTTCCAATAGGATATCTTCCTTATGGTTGTATCCTCTCTTTGGACTACCATGTATTGTATACCAACTGTGATCTACTCATCTATTGTTTTGAGGACTTGTTGATATGCTACATACTTGGAATTAACTACTAGCTTCACTTAGGAGGAATAGATAGGAAAGTTTGACTCGAGTGTGTCAGGATTATTCTCAAGTGAATACCCATCTCAAGTCATAAGAATATTTGGTTTAACTAAGACAACTTCCTATAGACACTACCAATCCTATAGGTCTCCTTTAAAGGGTTTTAAATCCTAAGGTCAAAGCATTTGCTCTGATACCAACTGTGGTTTTAAAATAAAACGATATCTATTAGGTGTACCCGGGCAGATCACACCCACAGTCTATGACTGGTGGGGTCCTGGCCAGGTCACATGCCACGGTGGCTTTGACCGAGGTCAAAATCATCGACGTGGCCGGGAGCACGGTGGCCGGCGGGCAGACGTCGTCGGCGACGACGATTCCGGCCACACGCGGACCCGAAACCGACTCCATTCGAATCAGTGTATCATAGGGATCCTAACGGTATCAGCGCCGCTATCTATTGGTCACCGGAGCGGCCGCGGCGACGACGCCCGACGGCGGCGCTTACAGGCGGTCGATGCGAGCACGATTTATGGCGCTAGGTAGAAAACTGGGATGCTCTGGGGAATCAGCGGCTCACCGTGAGCACGCAGAGCTTGACGGCGAGGTGGATGGATGCTTGTATCGCCGGATTGGCTCCGGCCGTCAGAGAAGTAAGGTTGTTGACGATGATGTGGATCGCCATGGCTCAATTCCTTCTGTACGATGGGCATGTCGAGCATGGCGGTCACAATGGTGGTCACGGCGGAGTTTGGGGTGGCTCCAATCGGCGGCGACGAAGAATGTCCGGCGAGCTAGGGTTTCGGCTTGGAGAAAATTAGAGAGAGGAGGAAGAACTCGATGCGGGTGTTCATCCAGATGCCTTTATAGGGTGCCTGGACGCGCCTCGTCACACCGTCGGACGAGGAGGAGCCGCCAGCGACGCCACAAGCCGAGCACGGCTTCGTGCTGTCGACCATGCAGGGAGAAGAGGATGAGGACGAGCCTCTCCTCGATATTTAGGACGAAGGGTTATTCGGGCTGGCTTGGGCTGCTGCTGGGCTGTGCTAATGGGCTGAGGCAGTTGGGTTGCTGGTGGGTTGCCACGGCCAGGTAAGCCTGGTAAGTTATTTTCTCCCATTTTCCTTTTCTGTTTTATGTTTTCTTTCTTATTTTATAATTTTACAATTTTGTTTTGAACTCAAATTTTAACTCATTATTATTTTGCAGGCCTTATTCATTTGAACCATACAAGAATTATTCCAAGGTACTGCAAATTCTTTAGTGGTGTATTAGAAGATTTAATATGGATACTAAAATATGGATTTATTAATTATTATTGGAATTTGAGTTAAATAGCCATATAGGCATGAATTTAAATATTGCCTTTGGAATTATTCAAATTATTTTCTCAATGATAGTTTTTCTTACTTGGTGATATATAGAGTTTTGTTGGTATTACTTGGCAAGAAACATTCTCAGGGTAATATTTATTAATGAATTTCAATAAGGGAGTGACTTAATGGCATGAGTTCATGTGCTAAAATAACTCTAAGGATTTGATCTCTCATTTGAGATTGTTGGTCACTTACACATGAATTTATGTGAGCTCTTGCTTGTTAAGGTCTTGTGAGGTTTATCTTAATTTCTATTTCAAGTTTGATACTTGTACCATTATTTTAATCACACCTTGAAATGCTTAGAGTAGGTATTACTCTCATCAGGGTTTGATTTTGATTCTAATGATAAGTGGTTGTTAGCTACCCATTTAGTTTCGGTTATAAGACTTAACACTAGATTCATCTTATGTTCCATAATTAAATACAGGATTTAATTAGAGTGCACTTGTAGGTTTATATTGCTATTTATCTAATGATACATGGATTGGAACTTAATTGTAGTTTAGGGTTTAGTTGTGATCACCCAAGTGATACTCAAACTAGGGTTTAGTCTTACCCTATCCATGGTAAGGTGGTTACTTGCTTAATAGTTGAGGTTCTCCTTTAGTTACTAAGGACTTGAGAATTGGTTTTACCTTATACCAATAGATTTCTTTTATATTCTTAATCTATTGTTAAAGTAACTAAAGTAGCTATAATTCTTTTTATAGTTAACTTTGGTGATAATGATGAATGGTTTCTCACCATATATATTATAGGCTTTAACTCTAAGCTTTACTTATGAGCTTATATCTTCTACTTCAAGTTCTTAGGTTTTATGATCACTACACAATTTATAATGATCAAGGTTTGGCTTCCTAAGTTATTACTAGAAATATTTAGATATGGTTTTACCAATTACCCCTCTCACTCCACAAGATCTTGGATTATAATCTAAGGTTCTACCCTAGGTATGATGATGTGATTGACTAAATATGTAGTTTGCCTAAGATTTCTACCTTGCTATCTTTTGTAGCTTGTTCTTCGGGAATTCGATAAACTCGCATCTTGTGGCATGCCTCCACCTCCTAGCTGCTTCATCTTGATCCTAACTATTTTATGGAGTGTCTCAATGTGTTGGTCTTCTTGCATCATGGTGCAAGATGATGGAATGGATGAAGTAGAGGGTTCCTTTTATAGGCTTGGGCATGTCCTAATATCATGACACATAGGTGGGTGACTCTTGTTTTACTTTGATGAGTAAGGTGCTTGGTTGTCATGCTCTTATCCATAGCAATCCTTAAGCATGAGGTGGCATTGCTTAGGATTCAAGGTATGTAGATATTTTCATCCTATGTGGCATTGAGATTATCCTCTCATGTGATTTATTTTTGGATAGCCAAGTGGCTTTTGTTACTAAATATCTTGTGAATGATTTTATGCTTGTGGTTGAGTCACTATATCATATGTGATTGTATTTATATTATGATTGGGATCAAAATGTCAAAGATAAGGATTATACCCCAATTTTGAATGATGATGTTTGATTTCACCAAGGCATGATCATATGAGTTTCAAAATACTCATAGTTTATTTTATTCAAATAGTTTGAACTATAATTCGTAATGTAAACGAATTTAGTTTTGTGATATTCCACATATTTAATAAGTTATGATTGAAATCAGAAGGTGTGGCTTTTATGTACTTAGGTCCTTGTGTTTTGCTATATTTGGTATTTAGTTTTAAAGTGAATTCAATTGTACCTCAAGGTAGTTGCTTAACTTTTAAATGTTAATACTTTAGAGTGTGCTTCTTATCTCTTTAATGGTTATATACCTCTCCCATCTCTATGGTTTAATGATAAGCTTTTGTTGGTGTTAAGTTCAAGAGTTTAGTTCAAGAAATACCATGAGGTTCATGGTAGGAATATTTATTTGTTAAAGACATGGAAACGATATGTGAAGAATAATTTCTCCATTTTATTGTTACTTGATCTGCAATTGAATTGGTGTTCATATGTTATGACAAGGATTGCCATATTATAATATTTTATAAGATCAAGTAATTGCTCATTGAGTAAGGTGTTGTTGTGTTGATTATCAGTTCCATTTGATCTAACACCTTAGATCAAATCATCACTTCCCAAAACAAGGTTTGAACAAAGTCACATTGAGGTTTATAGCGCTTGACTTGATGAGCTACTTCAATTCCACCAAGGTCAAGTGAAACTTCAGTTACTGTGACTGTTTTACTTTAAAGCGCGAAAATTCCCCAGATTTTCTATGCATGAATGCAATGCACACATCTGTTTCCTCTATTTTTGTAACCCCAATACCTGGGATATTACACTCTATCTCTCTCCCGTTTTGTGGTTATGCTGGTAAAAGGGTTTATGTCTAGTTAAAACCAGCGATGACTCCTATCAACAATTTATGTTGAGCAACAACTACGTTGGCAGTTCAAGTTGAGTTGAAGGCAGCAACATGGTTGATTCGTGATAGAAATGAGGTATAGAAGAGTCTCTGATTAAGACGGAAACCACGACGAGAGGTGAAATCGAGCCTCGCAATAGGTTTGGATGTTACGGTTTAGTAAGCATAGCCTGGGGAGTGGAAGAATCGATTGACCGGCAAGGCAACGCAGTTTTCGGAATTGGGCAAGAAAAAAGTTAGGTAGTGGGCAAGATGATGGAGGCAAAAAAAAAGGAGAGATGAAGTCAGAGTTATATTTGCTTGGCAATTGGATGAACACCTAGTGCTATACAGAGTTGTGGCCGTTGGCCAACTGAAAAATTGCCCCTATTAAAACTATTTCTTTTTAATATAGGTTTTCTTGCATCAACTTAGTTCATAGAGAATGGTTGTCTATCATGTATTTAGTCTTTTGTTGCATAAGATTTTTGTAAGTGGGAGGTAATAATTCTCACACGACTCCCGAGTAACTAAATTTGTGCATGCATGTTACTCCAGTTTTTCCCAATGATTTTTATTTCTTGTGCAACACAACATTTTTTTAGGCGAGGCATAGTTCTCACTCACGATTCAGAAGTCAATACTTTTGACATATGGATGTGGATCATGGGTTTGGTCTCTCATCAGTCGTTAAAATGGCCGAGCTCGACCTAGATGGATTTGTGGGATGTGACATGTCGAAATTGCCCTTCCATTAGACAAATCTGGTGGGTTAGCACTCTTACAAAAGTTGTTTGTGCGCAGAAGAAGAGTCGTAAAGCACCGGAGCACTCCCAAGATTATTTTTGATAAATATATATTTTTTTTAAAAAAGCAACACCTTGGATTTTTTTTGAACTGGGAGGCGATATTGTTCACACGGTTTAGGTTATTACTTTTTGAACACATTTTTTTTTTTGCAATGATCTTGACTTCTCGATTCACATTAGATATATATTTTTTGGGCAATGATTTGGGCTTCTTTTGTCCCATTCCCATGTGGTATTGTTTCGTTTTTCTAGTGCAGGTATATGGACTTTTGGAAGGAAGATCATTCGGCGTCAGAAAGCCAAGCCCAGCAGTTCATACTACAAAAAGGAAACATGGGTCTGGCCCAAGCAAGTAGTATGTCAGCCAAATCTTCTGAACATGGGCTTAGCCCAGCCGTGGAGAAGATGGGCCAGGCTTGTACCCACCATGGCCAGCGGCGAGTCGTGCGACGAGGCGACGAAGATGGAGGTAGAGTGGTAGACAGAGAAAACAAATGGCGCATCTCTCACTGCACTCCTGCCCCCACCATGGGGAGGCTACAAGCGAAGGTTTAGTAGCATGGTTTCTACACATCCAGACCGACACCCACCGCCGCCGTCGCCACGTGAAAAGTTTCTAGGGTTCTGCGCCGATGCCGACGGGAGGGCGCGTGCGCGGGCGTGGGCGTGGGCGCGGGCACGGCGCCCCGTCACGCGTTCATCCCACGCCGCCGCCGGTGGCTTCGGCGGCCAGAAGATCGGGCGCCTTTGAGTACAACGTCTTCTCTCCAAGGTACGACCACCACCATTCGACCTACACCTCCGGCCAGCAAGGAAAGCTTGCCCGGGTCGACCCCTCATCTTCTCTATCTTCTTCTTCGATGGTCTACCAGTACCAGGTTCAACCAAGACTGGCCCACCCTGGTGCCGGCGGCATCATCCAGCAGAGCTCTTCTGGACGACCCAGCGGTTCAGCAAGGCGCAACAGGTCTCGTCTCGCCGTCCCCGTCGCCTGCTAGGGCTGACCGGCCCATCCGGGAGGCTGCCGGCGATCTTGGCAGGTTCAACTATGCCACAACCCATGCGAGGCTTGAGAATGAATTCTACATGTACCTCCGGTAAGGACAAAATTCCCTAACAGTACTGCTCTTGGTTAATTAGTTCAATTCTGATTAGCTCTCTGTCCTCTCTCATTTTTTCAGAGCCAATCCGCATTACGAGAAGCAGCTGTTTGGGATCACCTACATGAATGACAAGCACAAAACATCAGACCCATACACTATACTAGTCACTTACAAGGAGATGGTCGAGTTCAATGCAGGCCCTGATCTGATAATAGCTATCTGCAACAGCATCAAACTGAACACGTATGCATGCATGGAGTTGCTCTTTGATCCATGTTTTTGTTTTCCAGACATACATACTTCTAGCTAATAAATTGTGTCCCCACCCTTGCCTGCGGCTACTTAACCTTCTCTCGACATAACTTGCCACAAATAGGGTGGATGTGTCATCAGTAAATGGAATTTCAGATAAATTGATATGCATGGCTTTGCTAGCTAGCTAGCTACTATATATATATGGTGATCATGTTAATTTTTGTATAACAATTGTTTTAGTTGCTTACCATGTCTACCACATGGTTGGTGATCATGTTAATGTATCCAAATATTATCATAATAAGTTATTGATTAATGCAGATCATGCATGTTTGGATATTTCATAGTATTATTCAAATAACTAATTATGAAAAAAAAACTGATGAGTCATCCCACATGCATAAATTGTCTTCATTGTAAGAACACTACCAAGGAGCTTATATTACAAGTTGTCTTTCATAAATCATAACCCTCTCTCTCTCTCTCTCTCATGCACACACAGACACTCACTCTCTCTACTGTTGACAATTTTCTCATTTTGATTTCAGTCTTTCGCTTTGGCTAATACCTGTTGGCCAAAGGTTCCTAGATGATAACGGTTGCATAAATCAAGAACCGAAGAATGCTAAACCTTGCCTATCTTTTAGCGGTTTCCCTAGCAGGTATGCTGTCCTATCTTTACAAAAGGATAACCATACCCTCTCTTATTTTTTTCATAACGGTAATTATGATTTTCTGTCTTGTGTGTAGCATGCAGAAGTTTGAAGACTTCGCGAAAAATACTCTTGTGGAGTACGTGGGCCAAATTCCTATTCCTGCTACAACATTCCATGGGAGGCTTTTGATTGAGATGCCAATGGTCACTATGTTGGAAAATCATTCACAAAAAAACAGCTGGAACGGCACATTTAGTAAAGATGACATTTTGATCATTAAGAGATCTAAGAGGGGCAGAATGACCACATATGAGACTTATGAGGTAACATTATGGTGTAAGCTTCCATGCACACGCATATACTGAAACGTTATACGTAATACTCCCTCCATCCCAAAATGTAAGGCGTCTAATGATTAGTCAAAAATCAAATTTTACTAACTTTGATCAAATATTTAGGAAAAAATAATTACATCTACAATAGAATGAACATATTAACAAAATATACTTTGAGTATAATCTATTGATATTGATTCAGTTTTGTAAATGATCATATTTTTGTATATAAACTTGGTCAAATTTTAAAAACGTTAAATTTTGACTAATCTTTAGGCATCTTACATTTTGGGACGGAGGAAGTACAAAATAAAGTTAATATTCTCATGAAAACATACATTGATGTATGTAGACACAAAATTTTCAAGATCAACTAATTAAACATGTTTTCAAGGTTATATATGATCTTTTTTGATCAATCATACACATACAATAGACTCCTCGTCTACAGATATGTTATCATTGTTACAAGTTTTCGTTTTTTCTTCTTCTTCTTATGATTGTATATGGATGCACAGAATGTTGACTTTCCTAATATCCTGAATTATATGAACGGACCCAAAAGATTGGGAGCATCCCAAATTTTCTCTAATTCTAACTATTTTAACCAGATGAAGATACTAAAAAAGCCAATGGAACTTGAAGGAAAGATCCTGCATGAGGCTATGGTTAGAGATCTGCAGAAACTTGCGGAGATATTCATACCACTCTACCAGATTGGTGCTGATTATCCAGCTCACTTTTTCGAGTTCAAGGAAGCACTAACAGAAAAACAAGGGTTTGTTGCGAAGATTTGGTTCATTAAGTATTTGACTCATCATCCCGCGATCATGTCCCCAACTGGTCGCAGAACCTTTTGGATCAAGCTGCACCGTGCAATTGTGGACAACAAGAAGCGAAGGCGCGAGCTTTTGCAACCAGAACCAACTCCACGCACTTATGTTTGGAAAGAAATTGTGGAATCAGAATTTGAGGCCAATAATCTGGACAAAAAGGACATTATTACTGCTCTCGAGAAGGTGTACCGTCACAAGAACAATGAGGGTAAGTACTATAAAGACACGGAGTGTGGGCTTGTCAAGTTTATGCGAAATGTCCTTGTGCATGGTATGCACGATAGGTGTGAGTTGGAGCTGTACCTTGCCAAAATGTTCAGTGATTTTCTTCCAAGCATACTACAAGACCTGTTGGAGCCAGGAATAATGGAAAAAGAGTGAGTACATCCTCCATTTGCACGCAGTTTTTTGCTTTGTTATTGTGCTCAATTTCTTATAGATTTGGTCTAGACTAGAAGCTCATTACTATAGTTCCCTTTTATGCATATGTGTAGTTTTGAAGGAGCCTGGACAGCCTATGAAGTGTCTAAATTTATCAAAACTGACGGGATCCGGGTCTGCGTGGTTACTACGGGTGGAGTCCGCCGGTATGTATTTAGCCTACATATGTATCAATTGATCTGCAAGGTTTTGTTGTATACAAATTACCAAGAATGTTAGAACTACTGAAATTCTGTTAATATTTACCTTTTGTATTTGGAATAGTGTTGGCTTGTACATATAGAGTATGCACAATTAATTCTATTAGCATTATCTGGCCCTAGAGTTGTGCCCATAGATCATTCTTCGCTAAATCATACTACTATTTTGTGCTTTGTCAGGCCATAAGATGGGTGACTCCTTCAAATTGGGATGATTCAGCCAAGAGTGCCAATTTTGGCATTGCTTGTTACTCTTATGGGTACAAGGGAATCGGAATGTGTATTGAGGCCACATGTGTACCTTGTTATTTAAATTCTGATTTGGGGATGCATTCATACATTTTGCAACTATATACAAGTTGTGTTTTGCTTAGGTACGTACAAATGGTACAATATGTATAACGGTCACTGCTTTTTTGTACTGTATATGTATATGTGTGCCTCACTACGTACATATGTGAAATGTTGTAAAACCATATCGTTTTGAAGTGCCCGGTGGTTGTGGGCGTATATATCGATGTGGTTCGGACTGTTGATATCTTTTTAATTGAAAAAAAAACAAGTTCAGAGATGCTAATTGAAGGTCTTAGAGCATCTCCAGCCGCGTCCCCCAAAGCGTCCCCCAAACCGTGCCGGATTGAGCGTTTGGGGGACGTGTTTTGTTCGTGCCGCCTTTGGGGGACGTCGCTCCCCAGCCGCGTCCCCCAAACGCCACCCCCAAACATTTAAAATACTTTTTTAAACACATAATAAACCATTTATCAAATGTAGCATATGAATAAAAATGTTTGCGAGGATTGTTTTCAAATTAAATTACAACAAACAATAAAACAAGTAATCAAATATAATAAATAGGGCTAGATGCTACATCAAGGTGCCACAGTATTTCCTTTGATCCTCCACAAATGCTCAACGAGATCAGCTTGAAGTTGCTCATGCACATTGCTGTCACGGATCTCTGCGTGCATGGCGAGAAAATCAGCAAAATCTGCGAGGCAACTCATGATCAACCTCCGCAAGAGGGCCTTGACACTCATAGGGACCAACATGTGACCTAACATGATTCTTGCGGTCATCCTCGATGATCATGTTGTGCATGATCGCACAAGCCTGCATCACCTCCCACATTTGGTCGTGAGACCAGCTTAGAGCAGGGTACCGGACAATGGCAAATTGTGCTTGAAGCACACCAAATGCCCGCTCGACATCCTTCCCGCAAGCCTCTCGTCGTGTAGCAAAGTGGGAATTCTTCAGACCTGATGGATTCGAGATTGTTTTGACAAAAGTGGCCCATTTTGGATATATACCATCGGCTAGATAATAGCCTTTGGTATATCAATGGCCATTGATCTCATAGTTGCATGGTGGAGCAAGCCCTTCCACTAGTCTGCCGAATACCGGAGACCGCTGCAACACGTTGATGTCATTGTGTGATCCCGCCATGCCAAAGAAAGAATGCCAAATTCACAGGTCATAATCTGCCACAGCTTCAAGCACCACACTGCAATATCCATGACGCTCTTTGTATATACCTTGCCAAGCAAATGGGCAGTTCTTCCATGCCCGAGTACATGCAATCGATGCTTCCAAGCATTCCAGGAAATCCTCTGACGGCATTTTGTGCCATGATCCTTGCAGTCTCTTCCTCAGTTGGCCCTCTCAAGTAGTATTTGCCAAACTTTCCCACCACAACTCGGCAAAACTTGTACATGCACTCAATGGCAGTAGACTCACTCATGCGAAGGTAGTCGTCCTGTGTATCGGCAGGTGCTCTGTATGCAAGCATCCTTATGGCGGCGGTGCACTTCTGAATGGACGAGAACCCGAGAACGCCTACAGCGTCGGGCTTGAGCTTGAAGTAGGGGTCAAACTCTCGAACGCCGTGGAGGATATTCATGAAGAACCCCTTGCTCATCCTGTACCGGGGCCGAAAATTGTCGGCCTGTGTTGCGTCGTCGGCGAAGTAGTCGTTGTGCAGCATGGCATGCCCCTCCATCCTCTGCCGGGGCTTCGACTTCCTTCTTCCCGGCCTTGATCCTCCGCGGCGCGGCCTCTTCCTCTTCTCCGCCTCAGCGTCAAGCATGTCCTGGTGGGACGCGATGATCAGAAAATGCTCCCGCAGGTCGTCGTCGAAGGCTTGCTCGTCCTCCAGCAGCAGGGCAACCATCTCATCGTCGCTGTCCATGGCTAAAGCAAAATCAATGGTTAAAATTGCGCCGAGGCAGACGATGGAACAAACAGCGGCCAATCGCGTCTACACAGCAAGTCGTCGAGCACCTTCGTGCGCGGAGGTGGGACGGATTGACGGCGCGTTCGGGACGCGGCCGGCGGCGGCGGCGGCGCCACGACCGGCGGGAGCCCCGGCCCGCGACAACGGTGCCGACTCTCAGCAGAGATCAGACGCGCAAACGGCCGGGAAATCCAGCGGCGGCGGTGGGGTGGGAGGCGCGGGAAGGAAGGAGCGACGAGAAAAGAGGCGCGAACCAACGGTTTATGCAAATAGTCACCGACATGTGGGAGCCCGCCGCGCTTTTCGTTGTGTCCGGCGTCCCCGGTGCATCCCCTGTGGAATGGGGACGGGCTCGGGGCGCCGGACACCGTATCGGGGTGCGCCGGACAAAAATTGGCTTTGGGGGACGCGGCTGGAACGGTTTTTTTATCCGACGCGCCCCAAATCCCTTTGGAGGACGCTTTGGGGGACGCGGCTGGAACGGTTTTTTTATCCGACGCGCCCCAAATCCCTTTGGAGGACGCTTTGGGGGACGCGGCTGGAGATGCTCTTATATATACTATTTCGGGCACACTGTTACATGGTCGATCGTCCGGGCAGAGTGTGGGATCTGTTAGGATTTAATTAATAGGTTAATTAAAGGGATAATCCTCCCTCATGTAATTCTCTATGTTGGTTGGTTGGTCAAGAGACACAACTCTTCCTCACACCTTTTCGAACGGACGTGACCCATACTCGCGTCCCTTCCCCTTGTATACTAGATGATACCCCGCAGCGTTGCTGCGGGAATTTATGAAACTAAGTTATATGTATGGTAATGTGGGTTGAATGAAAAAATAGGATAATAGAGTATTAGCACAAGCAAGCATCAAAGTGACATGCAAATTATCCAAGTAAAATGTCTAATTGGAAAAAAAATGATATTTCAAAAGTAAATTGAACGTTAAGAATAACATAAGTGAGTCAAATTAATGAGGCATTCTTATTCTATACAGTAACTGTTTTTCAGAAGTACGTAAACACAAATGTTGTAACTGAGTATGAATTCATTTACAAAAAATTAAATACATACATTCACACAAATTAAATAGTGAAGGATATTTTGGATGTGGTCGATATTGTCAGCAAAATGTTGGAATGAAACTATGAGCAGAAGCTATATGCACTCTCTTGTCAAAATGTGGGATTACTTTCTGTATTTCCTGCATACAACGAAGGTACTATAAAAAGCCTTATATAATTCTTAATTGAATAGAAGTGTACTAACATGATAATTAGCATGGCAATAACGAAGCTATATAGTTCACAGTTTAACCACAAATACGCAAATTATGAAATTACTTCTTGCACACTGGAAAAAATACATATAAAATCTGGAAAAAATGTGAATAAATGATAGTATAATCATGGAGAAGACTATTCACTCAATTCTGATTTGAATGCTGAACACAATACATCAAAAGTGACAGGTTTTACATTTAGATTCTCAACCTGCATTCCTTGTTTGTATGTTCCGTAGATTAGGTAAGAAAAATGCAATCAGAAGGTATATTGATTTAGTTAATGAATGCGTAAAAAATGCTAAACTTGATTTTTTTTTTGGTTCAAATGTTGCAACACATACAGGTTAGAACTGGCAAAATTACTGTACCAGCTTCCTAATACTTTTATGCTGATGAAATTTTGTGCTTGGACTAATCTTCAAAACCCTCAATTCCAAGAGTATAATAATGATTTTGATCCCTTAATAAGAAACCATAAGTCCACATGATTAGGTTGAATAGATGTAGCAGTTCTATACCTGATCGAAGAACGAAATAGTAAGTATAATAATGCTTAGAGTAACCTCCATATCTGAAGATTTAGAAAAAAAAACTGAAGCTCACATCATCAATTTCTTACATTCCAATATCTGCAGAATAAATCTTACATTACGTAAACTCTAAGCACCAATCTATTTGCATGCAATCCAATCTAGGCAAAGAATCATCAACCAAACCAGAACGGCTAGAGGAACATGAAACAGATAAGGAAGTATGTAGTCTGATACATCTGCAGTTGGTGGAGTGGTGTCACTTACTGGAATTAAAAGAAAAAACATGTCACAAATCACAATGGTAAATGGGATAACACATCAACCCCAAACCTGAGGAGGTAAAATGACTATGCATGAAATGCGGGAGACCAGGCACGCTGGAAAACTCAAATCCTTATAAATGGATGTGATAGTTGCTCCTTGCCTGGACTTTGCTTGCTGGTCGTTGGGGAGGCCTCACCAGTCACCAGGGGCGTTTGAGATTCCAATCAGCGGGTTGGCGCAGGAACACAGCCACTCAACTGCAGCAGAAACAATGGGAATGGAGCTGCTCCACTGTTGCTTAATGGCGAGAAAGCTACTATATAAAGTCTTCAGCGATTACTCCCGCTTGCTGAAGACGAAGAGATAGAAAAAAATCATCAATGCCAATTGTTCTGGTGTGCTAGTGCTGCGAGGAGATGAAAAGAAAGGTGAGGTGAAGAGCTTCAGTTACCATATGCGACATTAGAATGATATTGGCTTCACCAAGAAATGAAATAATAACATTAAAGATGACGTGGATGACATGGAAAGTTGCAAGTGACGTGGCAGGCATGGATTGCCCAAAATACTTGGTGAGGTGTATAGCTTGCATGTTGAGAGAATTATCTTTAGTGGGTTGCTCCAATTTAGATATTATAGATAAGCTATGAATCATCAATAGAATTAAATGGTTGAATCATTTATTGTCTCTCTCGTTTTACATCTCGATTACTTACAACACGTTATCAGCACATAGACTCTACCGAGAGCATTTGGCCTTCAATAAAGCATCCAGGCCGGCCACTACAACGAGAAAAACATGACGAATGTCTCAGCGCTCCGGCCTCGACATGCACATCTCGTCCACGCCCTGAAGAAAAATCAATTGACATAGATCAATTGAATGGAAGAACTGCAGCGGACAGCCGGAGACCATTCCCGCAGCCGTTCAGAGAAGAAATCACCGGATCAATGCATGCTAAACTCCTTTTGCGTTGTTCCTGTTTTGATTAAATAAATATCCTAATCAACTTTTGTTGGATTCCGCATGAATCAATCTGGAGCAAGATCTCTGGAACAGGATCAACGTACGGATAGAAGGTACCACTACATCGATCCGGCACTCGACAACTTCAGCACATGGACGATGTCATCCATGAGGAACTCCTGGCGCGGAGGCCTTGCGTGGCGGACGACGCGCTCCGGCCCGAACCAAAGGCGGCAGGCGCGCGGCAGCGGCGTCCTCCAGCGGATGACCCCACGACTGCCTGCTCGGCGCTGAAGCAGACGACCAACCAGCGCTCGAGCCCGAGGCAACTAAAAGGCCGACGCGGGCGCTCGCGGTCTCCTAGCGACGGCGGCAGCCCCCAGCGGGAGCCCTCTGGCCCAACGCGGCGACCTCGGTCACGGCCCCTCCCGCGGTAGAGGTGGCTTCCTCGTGGTAGCGCCGTCGACCGCGGCCCAGCACGGACGCATCTCCCAGCGCGGAACAGCCGACGAAGGCGGCTTCAAGTGGTCCTATCGTTGTTAACGGCGGGGCCTAACGGCCTGCGCGGCGCTGCTCTAACCTCGGGGCAGCAGCGGTCAAGAGCAGAAGCTTGAGCGAGTCATGGCCGACGGCGACACCTGTGACGGCCGCGCTGGAAAACGGCGAAGGCAGTTATTTTCCAGGCGAATTGGTAACCGCATGAGGAGACAAGGATGAATCCTATGGGCGATTTTGCAAATCTGCCCGTGCTGTGTTACAATTCCATTCAAGCCCATAAATTATGGTTTTACTCAAGATCTTCAGATCTTGCGGTTTAGCCATCAGACTTGCGGAAAATAATAATGCCTCGTTGTTTAGCAATCTTGTTCTCAAGCTTGCAGTTTTCAGCAGTTCGATCATTAGGTTATTGTTATTTGCAAAGCTTGAGAGCAAATATACATGATAAACTATTAGATCCTGCTGAATTGCATCATTTTACACATGTAAAATGGTGTTTGTATTACGTGAGTAATACTGTTGCAGAGCAATGAGTTGGCTCCATCATTCTTGTAGAATATGGAATTTGCTTGCAAATTTGGAAAACATCGGGTAGCAAAGTGTATGACACTTGCATAACTATGTCAAGTTTATACTTATCAATTAGAAGTTAATTGATATGTGGCATCTACTACTTAACTGTAGATTATGCACCGTTACCTTAAGGTCTAAATTATGTCATTATGACATAATGACCCCTTCAATTTTGCACACAACTTATGGATTACATGATGGCAACGAATTTATTTCGTTCACAGCTGCAAGGTCTACACCATCATGTGGTGATTACCTTCAATGTGTTTTAGTTAACACAAGGTTGGAAAAGCTCCATAAGAGTGAGGTCTACACTACATAGTAGTGATTACCTCCATGTGTTTTAAGAAAAACTGAAGGCACAATAGTTATGGCATGAGTTCATAGCAACGGAATAATATTCGTTTAAAACTATGATGTCTACACATGTGATGACTACCTTCATGGTGTTTTTCCAAATGTTTGACAACTTCATATCATTTGTCATTGGTTGTGACTTTAGTGTCATATACCCCATCAAATGTGGAACCAAGACATTGGCGACGATAACATCTCCATGTTATGCTATGAAGAGAATTATGCAAAATACTTGCATAATTTGGTGATTACCTTCCATGCAAACACAACTTATGAGACGTCATCATAGCTACGAATTAATTTTCAGGCACAACTAAGAGGTTTAACACCATTTTGTGGTGATTACCTTCATGTGTTATAAATAACATAAGGTTGTGGAGGCTATGATCGATGAGAATGTCCATAAGAGTGAGGCACCACTAGGTGGCTGACTACCTCCATGTGTTTTAAGGAAATTATAGGTTTGTCCCTTTTTGAGGTGACTAACTTTAATTTAAAGATCTACACCACATTGTGATGTTCTTGTGGAAGGCTTGACCTATGGGTCACTACGAATCACCATGGCCATGATTATGCTCAACCATAGCATTTTCACCCTACTTAATTTACCGATGGTAAATTAATGCATGAATATTTCATGCATCATATGGCTAACCTTTCTCGAAAGGTAATGCGATGACATGACATTATGTGGGAGTAATCATTTAACATGGATCCTGGACATTGATGATTTTGTCGATCCGTGGCCATGTCGCCACAGAAACTCCACATGTAGATAATGTCATGGCAACATAAGACATCATATATCCAGATCGTAAGGGTCATGAAGGCATGGCAGAGCACAAATTTGACAAACTAAGCTTTGCGACGAGTGTGGATGCTATACGCATATGACGCAGGAATGCCACACCCCATAGCATCTGTTTTTTTTGTATCAGAAATCGTTGGGATGCAAATGATCTTAAGGGAAAAGGTTTGAAGCTCACTTCAACCTTCATCCGGACCGCACCAATGGAGCTAGTTGTTCGCAAGACGTTCCTCCTGGACGTTGCAACACCATGCATCTCCGGCGGTCACAGGACCCTATGAACACGGAGAACATGATGATTGAGTATGCCTCAGTTGACATGTTTCGAGACTTTGATTAGTCCCATTATCTCCTTAGTGATTGATTTATTCATGTCCATTTATGTTGTTGCAACAGATATATATTGTATCAGCACTCTGATATAAATAAGATTGGATGACCTCTATATAGTTGATAAAGATTTCCATGCCAGAAACTCTTAAATTCGATATATAGATTTCCGCGGGAACCAATCCAATGGATGAGGAACAAGTATTTGAAAAGGTACCATCTCTATATTTTGGATTGTACTACACGTACAACCAACCCGTAGCACATGTTGCAAATAAATAAATTCCATTGGTCATGATTTGCATGAAGCTAAGTTTTCTCAATCATCAGATATGTAGCTCATTTTGAGGTTCTCATATACCTCAAGATCAAAGCTAGATCACTTAAGCCCCTCGATCAAATGCATTTGAGGTGATATTTGTGGTCTCATCCAACCATTGTATGGACTAAAAATGAATTATAATCAATTCAAATGGATAATGATGCAGAATTCTCTTCATGTGCCTCCAATAATTATTGCACGGCTTTCGAAGATTGAACTTCAGCACTTTATCACACTTTATCACATATGTTCATACACAAAAGGTTGGTTGAATATCTAAGCAAGAGGACCAGGCTCCTTTCATGACCTTTGTTAATGAGTTGAAATTTTAAAACCTTCACGTTGGAGTCATGCGGCTTTACACACCCTTGACTTACTAACTGCGCAGAACTTCCCCTCTGCAGTTGATACGTGGAAATCCTCCGAGCATTTCCTATCTGCGTAAGTTCGGAATCGCTTCACGCGTACCGATCTCACCACCTCAACATACATCATAGGCCCACAAATTAGGGATCTATGTGGGGTACAGATCTCCGTCGATCACTAAGTACCTTGAACTCCTCATAAGGGATCTGTTCATAGCCTCGTACGCTGATTGCAAATATTGAAGGATGGATATTTCCAGGCATTAGGGGGAGATTTCAAGTACCAAATAAAATGCCAGGAAATCACTTCGAACTCCACGTTCCTCTTCATATCCACGTACTCAAGAATTTGGACTATACGTCTACGATTCATAAATTTGCAACACTTTGCAAATAACCTGCCAGATTTATTTACTGATTAAAAGGTGATATATAATCCTTTAATCCGTCTAGAAATGCGTCTGAAAGAGTGGAGGTACCAATAAAAACCACTCAACTCCCTATTTTTAAAAAAGAGGGGGAGTAGTACGGCCGCTAACCAGGATCTAGCTTCCTGCAAGCAACAAGGAAAGATGAGGAGAAATCCTCTGAATCAGTAAATGCATATCAACCTAGCGTTGATAAACACCTGATGGGTAGTATACACCCAGTGGAAGGGAAACCTCCACAACCCAGCTTCAGTTTGCACACACTGGTTGGGACATCGGAACACCCGGACTCACGCGTATTGGGAAATCACGAAGAGTCATCATGGGTGCTTGAGATTTCCTCCTACTATATCGATTCTGGAGAATCATATGATTAAAGCCTACAAATGTCGACAATATTTCTCTTGTATGATTGCAAACATCCTTCACAACTATTCAGATCCAAAGACCATGGCCATGGCAGAGTGTAAACCACTTGCTTGGACTGAAACGATCGAAGGGTGCAATCCAAGTAGAATTAGCCTCGCTCCTTCAAATGAATTACCTATGCGGTTCAATATGTTCTCTTCTAACAACGGAATGAGATAACAAGGTGGTGAGAAAAGCAAGGCTTGTAGCACAAGGTCGGATTTACGCAGAGATCCGAGACCTAATCTCCAGAAGTGAGTGGAATCCTATTTCCGATACATTATATCGTCGGCAATACAAAATCATCTATATGTGCAGTTGATAGATGTAGTGACTACATATAGATGTGAATCACTATATTTGGACATGTATGGTTCCCTATGGAATCACAGTCCGAATCGAAATACAAATGCAACATGTATTGTGTAAAATCAATAAGTCACAACATGGCTTATTGTTGTCGGTGTATTTTGGTACAATCGATGTAGTGAGTTCCTTATACACAAGGATTACTCCTACGATGATGATTACCCATGTGTGTTTGTCATACACAAGCATTACTCTTGCAATGATGAAGCGCGTGATCATCTAAAGACGGAATTTGAGCTGAAGGATTTGGTGAAACCCAAATAGTTCTTTGATATTACAAGTCGAGCTACTTCACTCACTTATTATGGTACACCAAGTTGCCTATATTAAAAATATTGGAGAAATTTAAAATGGACAAGTCATATCCATCTCCCATGATGGTTGTTCGATTTCTAGACGTAGAGAAAGATTCACTCAAACCACAGGATGATGTAGAACGGATGTTGGGACTTGAAGTTCCATATCTCAGTGCCATTGGACCCACCAACACAATTGGTTGGGAATCAAGAATATCTTTCGATATCTCCAAGGCACCACACATTACTTGACATATTCTTGTAATTTCAGAGAAATCCGAACTCCAATATCATCAGGATACACTGATGTTGGCTACTTGAATGATCCCCACAATGTGTATCAACATGGTAGAATTGTCACTTCATTGATGTCTTCGAGATAGACTCTGGTGACTACACCTACCAATCATTCTAAAATACAAGGCCTCGTACACACGTGTAGCTTTATGGAATGATAAACCACATACATCAGTCATGTGGTATTTGTTCTCTTGAACCATCAATCATTATCTACACAGATAATGTTGCTTGTGTTGCATGGATGCAAACATGATACATCAAGGGAAATATCATAAAGCATATTGTGTTTTATCTCCATGAACTCCGGAGGAGTTGAGGAATAAATATCTTGCAACTCAAATCATGCGATAATGTCATTGGTTTGTTCACGAAGTCTCTACCAACTTCAGCATTCCATCAATATTTTATGGAATTGGTATGTGACGTCTTCCAAATTTGCAAGAATCAGGGGGAGTATCTTCCTGAATCAATCATGTTCAAAGCATCATATTACACTCCTTTTCCCTTTATGAGTTTACTATACAGGTTCTCATCAAGGTTTTTAATGAGGTAATATCAACACAAGATGATATGTCATATTTTCTGTTTTCCCCACCGGGGTTTTTAGGAAAGTATATACGACATATATTGTTCTCTAAACTCTATGGGTTTTTTCCCTTTTACAAGGTTTTTCTCATATTGAGTTAACAAAGAGACAATACCAATTATATGTTGTGTCATTTTCTCCTTATTTTCCCACTGGGTTTCGAAGGAGTTTTAACAGCATATCCAACCATTATATGTTGCACCATTTTCTCCTTATTTTCCCACTGGGTTTAAAGGAGTTTTAGCAACATATCATACACACTACTCTCCTCATATTTTTCCCACAGGGTTTTTAGAGGAGATGATTTCAAAGATGATTCTAGAGATGACCAAGGACAAGGACAAGGAAGGATTAGGGGGAGTGTTAGGATTTAATTAATAGGTTAATTAAAGGGATAATCCTCCCTCATGTAATTCTCTATGTTGGTTGGTTGGTCAAGAGACACAACTCTTCCTCACACCTCTTCGAACGGACGTGACCCATACTCGCATCCCTTCCCCTTGTATATAAGCTATGAATCATCAATGAAATTAAATGGTTGAATCATTTATTGTCTCTCTCATTTTACATCTCGATTACTTACAATAGGATCACCGTGTTAAGATAAGTATTGGTGGACCGTCGGTTCACAGAAACTTTGCAGAGCATATGGCCCAGTTTGTTGTCATTTTCGCTTAGTTTCCGGCCCATATAGAAGGTCTGGCCCGATCTTGGTTACAGCTGATGTTCCGCCAGTGAAGATAAGGACTAAGGGCATCTCCAGCGGCGCGACGCATTTTAGTGTCCGCGCGCGTCAGTTTGCGTCGCGCAGCGGACGCTGAAATGACCATTTTCGTCCGCATGTCCGTTTGCGACTGGGGTTGGCTCCAGCGGCCCGACGCATTTTTTTTCTCTTTTTCATTTCAACATACTTCCAAATATTACAAATTGGAAGATTATTTTACACAAAATAATACATAGTTTGAAACATGGTTTACACAAACTAATACATAGTTTGCACCATGGTGGACACAAATATAAATATTTTAAAAATAGAAACCAGTTGTGTTGATTTCCGTATGTTCGCTGCCAAGAAAGAACATTCGAGGGCACACCCGATCACCCAAGCTGGAAAATCCAGCGGGAGGATTGACGGTGCCCTTGTTGGTTCTACCGATGGCGAACAGACAAAAACCTTCCACTATTGGCTTCGTCTGGCCCGTAGCCAGATTCGCTGCAAAGAAAGAACACTCTACGTTCTAACTAACGGAGTCCGACTCGGATTTTCCGGTGTGGTAGTGCCTGCGGCAGGCCGTGTCGTCAAAGACCTTGACGACCATCTCACCGTCTCCCTCGTAGAGGAAGGTGAGCTGGCAGCCGGGCTCGAGCGCCAGGTCACGGGCGAACTTGCCCCACCCGGTGTGCAAGTACATCTTGCCCTGCCCGTCGAACAGGACCTCCACGGCCCAGCGGCAGAAGTTGCAGCTGGCCTCCCGTAGCTGCAAATGCGCCGGCTCGACGCCGTCGACGAACTCGGCGAACTTGTCCGGGAGACGCTTGATGCCGAGCGGGTCGTCGTCGATGCGGAGGAGGAACTCGAAGCAGCGTCCCTCCACGTCGGAGGAAGACGAAGAGGGCGCAGGCGACGGCGAGCGTGGGGCCGTAGCTGCTCCACCACGGCGGCCCCTGCCCCGTCCCCGGGGCCGTCCAGGGCCGCGGCCTCGACCGCCTCACCATCGACCAGGACCCGCCATGGTCTTCCTCGCGGGGCTGGCTGCGTCGCAGGAACACCTAGGCGGCGGAACGCTGGAGCTTTGTGGCGGCTAGGGTTTCTATGGAGGAGTGGATGAGGTAGAAGAAGGCGCGGCCCCTTTATATAGGCCGGAGGCATGCGGTGGTGGAGGTGGGCTGCGGCCGCTCGGCAGCCGAGACATTGCCATTAACGTGGCGCAGACTGCCGAAGCGACGCAGCGGCGCCAGTCGCAGGCGCGTTTGAGAAGACGCATCGACGCAGGGTCGCTGCCAGGCGGGCTCGACGAAACGTCTGCCGGATACGAGCGGACACTTTCGGCGTCCGCGCAGTGTCCGCGGAGACGCATACGAGGCGCATATTTGGGCCAGGTTTTCGTCTCCGCGGACGGCCCGGTCACTTTGCGTCGCCCCGCTGGAGAGGGTGCCAGACGCATTTCCGGTCACGGCGGACGAAAACGACCATTTGTGTCGCGCCGCTGGAGATGCCCTAAAAAGAGAACAGTATTAGGCGAGGCCTCATGCTTCCATAGACCTCAAGCCAACAATTAAATAACCGTATCATTATGCACATGCTTCTTCCACTGGCGATAGCGGGTCGGGTTAGATTAGCCCCCGAAGATCTATATCGATTGTAACCTTGTACTCGTTGAAAGGGTATACGGTGTATGTACGTATCGGTTTTTTTTCCACGTCGGATGGATCGATGTGGTCGTGGTCGTCGGTTGGCACTTTTCATTCTCACGTACCGTGATTAGCTCGTTGCAGCCACCAGCCCGACCATCTTTGATCTATATCTGCTCCGGTGGATATTTGTCCGCCTGATCGCGGCAAGGATTCGGCATCGAACGTTGGCCCGACTCCAGCCCTTCCAAGGCCGCCATTCATTTCTAGGGTTTTGATCCCTCCATCTTGTTGAAGCCGGTCGATTCCTCACCACCGCCATTTTCACGCACCCGGTTGATCGTAGCAAGCGTGTCCGGTTACCTTGGCGATCTCCTATCCTTACTGTATCCGGTGGATCGTTGGCCGTCCCTACACAACAAAGATACAACGGCCATCGTCTGTGTTATCCACCCTCCACCTGCCCACGATCGACATACAAGTAGTTCCATTGCAAGGCAGAGCAAGAGGTCGTGTGCACAGCCGTCGAGCCCAACTTCCCGAGGCGGTTTTGAAATTTACAGAATCGGCAAATTCGAAAAGAGTAAAAAGTTACGGCAAAGTCAAGATTTTTCCTGCAAAAAAAATTATGTGGCGCACCAAATGCACATGAGCCACATAATTCTTAGCCTGAAATTTGAATTTAGGCGACGCCGCTCCCCCTACTCCTCCACTTCTCCTCCTCTCCTTTCTTCTCCCTTCTCCTCCTTCTCCTCCTCCTCCTCCTCCTCCTCCTCCTCATCCTCCTCCACCCACACCCGACGATCTCCTCCTCCGGCGACCAGCTCCTCCTGACGACGATGACCACCACCAACTCCTCCTCCGGCGACCACACCATCTCCTCCTCCTCCTCCACCCACTCACCCACCACCACCACATCCTCCTCCTCCTCCTCCTCCTTCACCCACCCACCCACCCACCACCACCACCACCATCTCCTCCCCCTCCTCCTCCTCCGGCGACCACCACCTCCTCCTCCTCCAACAACAACCTCCGGACGTCCTCCTCGGCCTCCTCTTCCTCCACGCATCCACCCACCCAACCATCCACCTCCGGCGACCTCTGGAAGATTTAAAAAAAAATCAGGCGAAATTTTGGCGGCATCAGATCTAGATCTAGATCTGGCCGCCATTTTTGTAAAATTCAAAAAAGAAATCTATGGCGCATCACGGCTGGGTGCGCCACAGAAGTTTTCTGTGGCGCATGCCTGCCTAGTTCGCCACAGAAGTTTTAAAAAATTAACTCTGTAGCGCATGTAGATATGCGCCACATAAATAAATATATATCGCGTGACTTCTGTGACGCACGGCGCACACAGAAAGTTAAAAACGTGGGCCACATATGAAGGTTTTTCTAGTAGTAATTGTTACACAAATCAATGCCTATCTCCACCCATTTTTTTTTTGACAATCAATACCACATATATTCATAGCAACAAATAGTACATGGTAGAGATATATGAACTGACTCCAACGATTACAAAATAAAGTCTAAAAGATAGTAACAAATCTTCGAGGTCTTCAATTTCTTTCTTCTTCCAGAACATAATCTTGTACTCTTCTGAAGGCAGCCAACCCATTGATACACGAACAACACAAGAAAACCGTTGGTCCGCTAAAACAATATTTAAGTGATAACTTCCTAGCTTATTTGCCTGAAAAGTCATATAACTGAGTAGGAGATAGCTCATTTTGCCTTAAATGATGGTTCGTGAAGGTTCACCATTTTTTTGATATTTTTCAGTCAATTGTGCTCAATTGGTATCCACCGGAATAACCTTTTGCAAGAAAGGAGGCTGCGAGGTACACCCCATGATTCACCCCATTTTGCCAATTGCAAAAACATATTAGCAACTCGTGTCTACCGGCCGGGAATGTAAGTGTAATTTGTTTTCCAAAACTATGTGTTGTTGTGGACTTTTGTCCGAGTCCACTTGTACCATATGCAGCTATACGTGTTGGATCATGCAAGCTTCATGAGCTTAATTTTTTGGTATGTTAACTCCCAAAACAACAACAACGGTCAAGTTAAAAAACGGCTCCTGAGTCCTGATGCCTCCATGTTTGGCTCAAGGACTCCGTGAGAGACCCGAATCGTCTAGGACGTCGACGAATTAATTACGAACTGTGTTAGGATTCATCTGCCCCTTTGCTATGCATGTATGCATCCGTAGGGGTAAGGCGTAGCGTGATCCCTTGATTTCTTTTTTTTTTGCAAGAAAAGGAGATGATATTAAAACGGCCAAATTACAGAAAGGTTCACACATAAAAAGAAATAACAACCAAGCCCCTTTGCAACCCGACTATGCCAGCGCCGTGGACGAGCCGGTGGCGCGCCGTTCGCCGCTGCTCGCTGACGCCTTGGATCGAAGCACCCTGATACGTCTCAAACGTATCTATAATTTCTTATGTTCCATGCTACTTTTATGATGATACTCACATGTTTTATACACATTATATGTCATTATTATGCGTTTTCCGGAACTAACCTATTGACGAGATGCCGAAGGGCCAGTTGCTGTTTTCTGCTGTTTTTGGTTTCAGAAATCCTAGTAAGGAAATATTCTCGGAATCGGACGAAATCAACAACCAGCATCCTATTTTTCCACGAAGCTTCCAGAACACCCGAGAGCCACCAGAGGGGAGCCCTGGTGGGCCCAGATGATAGGGCGGCGCGGCCAGGGCCTGGGCCGCGCCCCCCTGTTGTGTCATCGCCCCGTCAGCCCTCCGACTCCGCCTCTTCGCCTATTTAAAGGTCCCTGACCTAAAACCTCGATACGAAAAAGCCACGGTACGAGAAACCTTCCAGAGCCGCCGCCATCGCGAAGCCAAGATCTGGGGGACAGGAGTCTCTGTTCCGGCACGCCGCCGGGACGGGGAAGTGCCCCCGGAAGGCATCTCCATCAACACCACTGCCATCTTCATCAACGCTGCTGTCTCCCATGAGGAGGGAGTAGTTCTCCATCGAGGCTAAGGGCTGTACCGGTAGCTATGTGGTTAATCTCTCTCCTATGTACTTCAATACAATGATCTCATGAGCTGCCTTACATGATTGAGATTCATATAAGTTTTGTATCACTATTAGTCTATGTGCTACTCTTGTGATGTTATTAAAGTAGTCTATTCCTCCTTCACGGTGTAATGGTGACAGTGTGTGCATCGTGTAGTACTTGGCGTAGGCTATGATCATAATCTCTTGTAGGTTATGGAGTTAATTATTACTATGATAGTATTGATGTGATTTATTCCTCCTTCGTAGTGTGATGGTGACAGTGTGCATGCTATGTTAGTACTCGGTTTAAATTGCAAAGATCTATTATGCTCTAAAGGTTACTTAAATATGAATGTCGAATGTTGTGGAGCTTGTTAACTCCGGCATTGAGGTGCTCTCGTAGCCCTACACAACGAATGGTGTTCATTATCAAACAAGAGTATATGTAGCACAAAGGAAGAGAACTTATTTATTTATGTGATCAATGTTGAGAGGTCCACTAGTGAAAGTATGATCCCTAGGCCTTGTTTCCAAATACTACAATCATCGCTTGTTTACTGTTTTACTGCATCTTTACTTCCTGCAATATTACTACCATCAACTGCACGCCAGCAAGCACTTTTCTGGCGCCGTTACTACTGCTCATATTCATTCATACCACTTGCATTTCACTATCTCTTCGCCGAACTAGTGCACCTATACATCTGACAAGTGTATTAGGTGTGTTGGGGACACAAGAGACTTCTTGTATCGTGATTGCAGGGTTGCTTGAGAGGGATATCTTTGACCTCTTCCTCCATGAGTTCGATAAACCTTGGGTGATCCACTTAAGGGAAACTTGCTGCTGTTCTACAAACATCTGCTCTTGGAGGCCCAACACTGTCTACAAGAATAGAAGCACCCGTAGACATCAAGCATTTTTCTGGCGCCGTTGCCGGGGAGGAAAGGTAAAAGGCACTCATACTCCGGTCCCAGGTAACTAAGTACTTTTCTGTTGCCGTTGTGTGAGTGTTCGAAGCTATTTCCTTTAGATCCTGCAATTGCATCTTTTTGTTTCTTGTTTTTATTTTTCACTAGTTAGGCATAATGGAAAACATCTGTGAGCTTTTTGTACTATTTCCTGAGTCAAGACATGAATGGTTTAATGCGAAAATTAGAAAACCTATGGAACCTTATTTGCATGCTAGTAGCAATGATATTAGTATGAACGCTTTGAACACCATTGTTGCTAATGATATAGAAAATTCTAAGCTTGGGGAGGTCGGTTTTGATGAAAATGATCTCTTTAGCCCTCCGGGTATTGAGGAGAAAGTTTATGTTGATTATGATATGCCTCCCATATATGATGATTATAATGATAGTGGTCTTTTGGTGCCGCCTACTATTGAGAGTAAATTTTATTGTGATTATACTATGCCTCCTACACTTGATGAGAATAATAATGATAGTTACTTTGTTGAATTTGCTCCCACTACAACTAATAAAACTGATTATGCTTATGTTGGGAGTAGTAATAGTTTTATGCATGAGACTGATACGTCTCCGACGTATCGATAATTTCTTATGTTCCATGCCACATTATTGATGTTATCTACATGTTTTATGCATACTTTATGTCATATTTATGCATTTTCCGGAACTAACCTATTGACGAGATGCCGACGGGCTAGTTGCTGTTTTCTGCTGTTTTTGGTTCCAGAAATCCTAGTAAGGAAATATTCTCGGAATCGGACGAAATCAAGGCCCAGCATCCTATTTTTCCACGAAGCTTCCAGAACACCCGAGAGTCGCCGGAGGGGGCCACTCGGGCCCTCGGATGACAGGGCGGCGCGGCCTGGGCCCTGGCCGCGCCCCCCTAGCGTGTCACCGCCTCGTCGACCTTCTGATGCAGCGTCTTCGCCTATTTAAAGGTCCCTGACCTAAAACCTCGATACGGAAAAGCCACGGTACGAGAAACCTTCCAGAGCCGCCGCCATCGCGAAGCCAAGATCTGGGGGACAGGAGTCTCTGTTCCGGCACGCCGCCGGGATGGGGAAGTGCCCCGGAAGGCTCCTCCATCGACACCACCGCCATCTTCATCAACGCTGCTTGTCTCCCATGAGGAGGGAGTAGTTCTCCATCGAGGTTCGGGGCTGTACCGGTAGCTATGTGGTTAATCTCTCTCCTATGTGCTTCAATACAATAATCTCATGAGCTGCCTTACATGATTGAGATTCAGATGATGATGCTTGTAATCTAGATGTCATTGTGCTAGTCAAGTGGATTTTACTTATGTGATCTCCGGAGACTCCTTGTCCCACGTTGATACGTCCAATTTGCATCACTATTTTATATCATAATTTGCTGTTATTCATTGATATATTTCATATTGGGACACAATACTTATGTTATTTCATCTATTTTGCATGTTTCATGATTATTTGGAGATCGCGCACCGGAGCCAGGATTCTGCTGGAAAAAGCACCGTCAGGATGCAATATTTCGGAAGATCAACTGTGGAAGGAAATTATACCAAAAATCCTATTTTTCCAGATGACGAAGGAAGCCAGAAGGGGGAGCCAGCTGGACCCAAGGTGGGCCCAGACCATAGGGCGGCGCGGCCCATGGCTCCGGCCGCGCCACCTGGTGGTGAGGGGGCCCCACAGCCCCTTTGGCCTCCTTTTCTTCGCGAAACCCTTCGTCCCGAAAACCGAAGCTCCAGAGGGTACGTCGCGAAGAGCCACAGCCGCCTCTGCGGGGCGGAGAACACCAGAGAGAAAAGAGCTCTCCGGCGGGCAGGAATCCGCCGGGGAAATTCCCTCCCGGAGGGGGAAATCGACGCCATCGTCACCGCCATCGAGCTGGACATCATCTCCATCGCCATCACCATCATCTTCATCATCATCACCGCCATCTCCACCGCAGCACCTCGTCACCGCTGTAGCAATTTGGGTTTGATCTTGATTGTTTGATAGGGGAAACTCTCCCGGTGTTGATTTCTACTTGTTATTGATGCTATTGAGTGAAACCGTTGAACTAAGGTTTATGTTCAGATTGTTATTCATCATCATATTGATACGTCTCCAACGTATCGATAATTTCTTGTGTTCCATGCCACATTATTGATGTTATCTACATGTTTTATGCACACTTTATATCATATTCGTGCATTTTCTGGAACTAACCTATTAACAAGATGCCGAAGTGCCGATTGCTGTTGTTCTCGCTGTTTTTGGTTTCAGAAATCCTAGTAAAGAAATATTCTCGGAATTGGACGAAATTAAAGCCCGGAGGCCTATTTTCTCACGAAGCTTCCGGAAGTCCGAAGGAGAGACGAAGAGGGGCCACAGGGTGGCCAAACCCTAGGGCGGCGCGGCCCCACCCCCGGCCGCGCCGGCCTGTGGTTTGGGCCCCCGTGCCGCCTCTTGACCTGCCCTTCCGCCTACAAATAGCCTCCGTGACGAAACCCCCAGCACCGAGAGCCACGATACGGAAAACATTACCGAGACGCCGTCGCCGCCGATCCCATCTCGGGGGATCCCGGAGATCGCCTCCGGCACCCTGCCGGAGAGGGGATTCATCTCCCGGAGGACTCTACACCGCCATGGTCGCCTCCGGAGTGATGAGTGAGTAGTCTACCCTCGGACTATGGGTCCATAGCGAGTAGCTAGATGGTTGTCTTCTCCCCATTGTGCTATCATTGTCGGATCTTGTGAGCTGCCTATCATGATCAAGATCATCTATATGTAATTCTATATGTTGCGTTTGTTGGGATCCGATGAATAGAGAATACTTGTTATGTTGATTATCAAAGTTATGCTTATGTGTTGTTTATGATCTTGCATGCTCTCCGTTATTAGTAGATGCTCCGGCCAAGTAGATGCTTTTAACTCCAAGAGGGAGTACTTATGCTCGATAGTGGGTTCATGCCCGCATTGACACCAGGACAGTGCGATGAAAGTTCTAAGGTTGTGTTGTGCTCGTTGCCACTAGGGATAAAACATTGATGCTATGTCTAAGGATGTAGTTGTTGATTACATTACGCACCATACTTAATGCAATTGTCCGTTGTTTTGCAACTTAATACTCGGAGGGGGTTCGGATGATAACTCGAAGGTGGACTTTTTAGGCATAGATGCAGTTGGATGGCGGTCTATGTACTTTGTCGTAATGCCCAATTAAATCTCACTATACTCATCATGATATGTATGTGCATTGTCATGCTCTCTTTATTTGTCAATTGCCCAACCGTAATTTGTTCACCCAACATGCTGTTCGTCTTATGGGAGAGACACCTCTAGTGAACTGTGGACCCCGGTCCAATTCTCTTTACTCGAAATACAATCTACTGCAATACTTGTTTCTACTGTTTTCTCTGCAAACAATCATCTTCCACACAATACGGTTAATCCTTTGTTACAGCAAGCCGGTGAGATTGACAACCTCACTCGTTTCGTTGGGGCAAAGTAGCTTGGTTGTGTTGTGCGGGTTCCACGTTGGCGCCGGAATCTCCGGTGTTGCGCCGCACTACATCCCGCCGCCATCAACCTTCAACGTGCTTCTTGGCTCCTCCTGGTTCGATAAACCTTGGTTTCTTTCTCGAGGGAAAACTTGCTGCTGTGCGCATCATACCTTCCTCTTGGGGTTGCCCAACGAACGTGTGAAATACACGCCATCAAGCTCTTTTCCGGCGCCGTTGCCGGGGAGATCAAGACACGCTGCAAGGGGAGTCTCCACTTCTCAATCTCTTTACTTTGTTTTTGTCTTGCTTTATTTTATTTACTACTTTGTTTGCTGCACTAAATCAAAATACAAAAAAATTAGTTGCTAGTTTTACTTTATTTGCTATCTTGTTTGCTATATCGAAAACACAAAAAAATTAGTTTACTTGCATTTACTTTATCTAGTTCACTTTATTTACTATCGCTAAAATGAGTAATCCTGAAGTTGAAGTTCGTTCATTTAAGCAACAAGGGGGAGAATGTTTAAAAGATGCTTGGTATAGAATTAGTGATGCCCATAATAGGTGCACTAAGAAACACTCCACCACTATCCTACTCAGGAATTTTTATGTTGGTATCTCTAGCTGGAATAGATATGTTCTTGATTGTCTCGCGGGAGGTAACTTCCTAGGTGCTCCCGCTTTAGAAGCTAGTTGCATTATTGAGAGTTTATTTGGAACACCACCTGTTAATGAAACTAAAAGTGAAACCTCCCTTGAGGATGTTATGAAAAAATTGGAAACCATAGAGAAAAATTGTAGCATTGAAACTAAAATGAAAATATTACTGGATAATACTGATAAACTTGATAAAATCTTAGGAAAAATTAATGAAAGAATTGCTACTCTAGAAACTTGTGCTATCCATGATAATCAAACCCATAGAATTGGTAAACTTGAAGAAGCTATGAGAAAATTGGGTTCAACTTTTTCTTCTCTTAAATTTAGTGAGAAAGCTTATGTGGGTAAGGAGCAAAAATTCGTGTATGTCTCTAAGGTGCCTAAACCAAAGAATTACTATAGGCCTAAAATTGATAAAACTCCCAACACCGCCGGTAATGATGTTGATGCTTCATCTTTCGATGTTACTTGATACACACTTTCTGCGCCTAGCTGAAAGGCGTTAAAGAAAAGCGCTTATGGGAGACAACCCATGTTTTTACCTACAGTACTTTGTTTTTATTTTGTGTCTTGGAAGTTGTTTACTACTGTAGCAACCTCTCCTTATCTTAGTTTTGAGTTTTGTTGTGCCAAGTTAAGCCGTTGATAGAAAAGTAAGTACTAGATTTGGATTACTGCGCAGTTCCAGATTTCTTTGCTGTCACGAATCTGAGCCCACTGCCCTGCAGGAAGCTCAGAAAATTATGCCAATTTACGTGCATGATCCTCAGATATGTACGCAACTTTCATTCAATTTGAGCATTTTCATTTGAGCAAGTCTGGTGCCATTTTAAAATTCGTCAATACGAACTGTTCTGTTTTGACAGATTCTGCCTTTTATTTCGCATTGCCTCTTTCGCTATGTTGGATGAATTTCTTTGATCCACTAATGTCCAGTAGCATTATGCAATGTCCAGAAGTGTTAAGAATGAGTGTGTCACCTCTGAATATGTCAATTTATATTGTGCACTAACCCTCTAATGAGTTGTTTCGAGTTTGGTGTGGAGGAAGTTTTCAAGGATCAAGAGAGGAGTATGATGCAACATGATCAAGGAGAGTGAAAGCTCTAAGCTTGGGGATGCACCCGGCGGTTCACCCCTGCATATATCAAGAAGACTCAAGCGTCTAAGCTTGGGGATGCCCAAGGCATCCCCTTCTTCATCAACAAATTATCAGGTTCCTCCCCTGAAACTACATTTTTATTCGGCCACATCTTATGTGCTTTTTCTTGGAGCGTCGTTTTGTTTTTGTTTTTGTTTTGTTTGAATAAAATGGATCCTAGCATTCACTTTATGGGAGAGATACACACTCCGCTGTAGCTTATGGACAAATATGTCCTTGGTTTCTACTCATAGTATTCATGGCGAAGTTTCTCCTTCGTTAAATTGTTATATGGTTGGAATTGGAAAATGATACATGTAGTAATTGCTATAAATGTTTTGGGTAATGTGATACTTGGCAATTGTTGTGCTCATGTTTAAGCTCTTGCATCATATGCTTTGCACCCATTAATGAAGAAATACATAGAGCATGCTAAAATTTGGTTTGCATATTTGGTTTCTCTAAGGTCTAGATAATTTCTAGTTTTGAGTTTGAACAACAAGGAAGACGGTATAGAGTATTATAATGCTTTCAATATGTCTTTTATGTGAGTTTTGCTGTACTAGTTCATCCTTGTGTTTGCCTCAAACAACCTTGCTAGCCTAAACCTTGTATCGAGAGGGAATACTTCTCATGCATCCAAAATACTTGAGCCAACCACTATGCCATTTGTGTCCACCATACCTACCTATACTACATGGTATTTTCCCGCCATTCCAAAGTAAATTGCTTGAGTGCTACCTTTAAAATTCCATCATTCACTTTTGCAATATATAGCTCATGGGACAAATAGCTTAAAAACTATTGTGGTATTGAATATGTAATTATGCACTTTATCTCTTATTAAGTTGCTTGTTGTGCGATAACCATGTTTACTCGGGAACGCCATCAACTCATTGTTGAATTTCATGTGAGTTGCTATGCATGTTCGTCTTGTCCGAAGTAAGGGCGATCTACACCGAGTTGAATGGTTTGAGCATGCATATTGTGAGAGAAGAACATTGGGCCGCTAACTAAAGCCATGTTCCATGGTGGAAGTTTCAGTTTTGGACAAACATCCTCAAATCTCTAATGAGAAAAGAATTAATTGTTGTTGAATGCTTAAAGCATTAAAAGAGGAGTCCATTATCTGTTGTCTATGTTGTCCCGGTATGGATGTCTAAGTTGAGAATAATCAAAAGCGAGAAATCCAAATGCGAGCTTTCTCCTTAGACCTTTGTACAAGCGGCATAGAGGTACCCCTTTGTGATACTTGGTTAAAGCATATGTATTGCGGTGATAATCCAGGTAGTCCAAGCTAATTAGGACAAGGTGCGAGCACTATTAGTACACTATGCATGAGGCTTGCAACTTATAAGATATAATTTACATGATGCATATGCTTTATTACTACCGTTGACAAAATTGTTTCATGTTTTCAAAATCAAAGCTCTAGCACAAATATAGCAATCGATGCTTTTCCTCTATGAGGACCATTCTTTTACTTTTATGTTGAGTCAGTTCACCTATTTCTCTCCACCTCAAGAAGCAAACACTTGTGTGAACTGTGCATTGATTCTTACATACTTGCTTATTGCACTTATTATATTACTCTATGTTGACAATATCCATGAGATATACATGTTACAAGTTGAAAGCAACCGCTGAAACTTAATCTTCTTTTGTGTTGCTTCAATACCTTTACTTCGAATTATTGCTTTATGAGTTAACTCTTATGCAAGACTTATTGATGCTTGTCTTGAAATGCTATTCATGAAAAGTCTTTGCTTTATGATTCACTTGTTTACTCATGTCATACACATTGTTTTGATCGCTGCATTCTCTACATATGCTTTACAAATAGTATGATCAAGTTTATGATGGCATGTCACTCCGAAATTATCTTTGTTATCGTTTTACCTCGCTCGGGACGAGCAGAACTAAGCTTGGGGATGCTGATACGTCTCCAACGTATCGATAATTTCTTGTGTTCCATGCCACATTATTGATGTTATCTACATGTTTTATGCACACTTTATATCATATTCGTGCATTTTCCGGAACTAACCTATTAACAAGATGCCGAAGTGCCGCTTGTCTGTTTTCGCTGTTTTTGGTTTCAGAAATCCTAGTAAAGAAATATTCTCGGAATTGGACGAAATTAAAGCCCGAGAGGCCTATTTTCTCACGAAGCTTCCGTAAGTCCGAAGGAGAGACGAAGAGGGGCCACGGGGTGGCCAAACCCTAGGGCGGCGCGGCCCCACCCCTGGCCGCGCCGGCCCGTGGTTTGGGCCCCCGTGCCGCCTCTTGACCTGCCCCTTCCGCCTACAAATAGCCTCCGTGACGAAACCCCCGCACCGAGAGCCACGATACGGAAAACATTACCGAGACGCCGTCGCCGCCGATCCCATCTCGGGGGATCCCGGAGATCGCCTCCGGCACCCCGCCGGAGAGGGGATTCATCTCCCGGAGGACTCTACACCGCCATGGTCGCCTCCGGAGTGATGAGTGAGTAGTCTACCCCTGGACTATGGGTCCATAGCAGTAGCTAGATGGTTGTCTTCTCCCCATTGTGCTATCATTGTCTGGATCTTGTGAGCTGCCTATCATGATCAAGATCATCTATATGTAATTCTATATGTTGCGTTTGTTGGGATCCGATGAATAGAGAATACTTGTTATGTTGATTATCAAAGTTATGCTTATGTGTTGTTTATGATCTTGCATGCTCTCCGTTATTAGTAGATGCTCTGGCCAAGTAGATGCTTTTAACTCCAAGAGGGAGTACTTATGCTCGATAGTGGGTTCATGCCTCGCATTGACACCTGGGACAATGGATGTAAAGTTCTAAGGTTGTGTTGTGTCTGTTGCCACTAGGGATAAAACATTGATGCTATGTCTAAGGATGTAGTTGTTGATTACATTACGCACCATACTTAATGCAATTGTCTCGTTGTTTTGCAACTTAATACCGGAGGGGTTCGGATGATAACCTCGAAGGTGGACTTTTTAGGCATAGATGCAGCTTGGATGGCGGTCTATGTACTTTGTCGTAATGCCCAATTAAATCTCACTATACTCATCATGATATGTATGTGCATTGTCATGCTCTCTTTATTTGTCAATTGCCCAACTCTAATTTGTTCACCCAACATGCTGTTCGTCTTATGGGAGAGACACCTCTAGTGAACTGTGGACCCCGGTCCAATTCTCTTTACTGAAATACAATCTATCGCAATACTTGTTTCTACTCGTTTTCTCTCGCAAACAATCATCTTCCACACAATACGGTTAATCCTTTGTTACAGCAAGCCAGGTGAGATTGACAACCTCACCGTTTCGTTGGGGCAAAGTAGCTTGGTTGTGTTGTGCAGGTTCCACGTTGGCGCCGGAATCTCCGGTGTTGCGCCGCACTACATCCCGCCGCCATCAACCTTCAACGTGCTTCTTGGCTCCTCCTGGTTCGATAAACCTTGGTTTCTTTCTGAGGGAAAACTTGCTGCTGTGCGCATCATACCTTCCTCTTGGGGTTGCCCAACGAACGTGTGAAATACACGCCATCACATATCACCTCTGATCATGTTCCATATGATGTCTCGTGAGTAGTTCGTTTAGTTCTTGAGGACATGGGTGAAGTCTAAATGTTAGTAGTGAATTATGGTTGAGTAATATTCAATGTTATGATATTTAAGTTGTGGTGTTATTCTTCTAGTGGTGTCGTGTGAACGTCGACTACACGATACTTCACCATTTATGGGCCTAGGGGAATGCATCTTGTATTCGTTTGCCAATTGCGGGGTTGCCGGAGTGACAGAAACCTGAGCCCCCGTTGGTATATCGATGCAGGAGGGATCGCAGGATCTCAGAGTTTAAGGCTCGTGGTTAGATTTATCTTAATTACTTTCTTGTAGTTGCGGATGTTTGCAAGGGGTATAATCACAAGTATGTATTAGTCCTAGGAAGGGCGGTACATTAGCATAGGTTCACCCACACAACACTTATCAAAACAATGAAGATTAATCAGCTGTATGTAGCGAAAGCACTAGACTGAAATCCCGTGTGTCCTCAAGAACGTTTGGTCATTATAAGTAAACAAACCGGCTTGTCCTTTGTGCTAAAAAGGATTGGGCCACTCGCTACAATTGTTTCTCTCGCATTTTACTTACTTGTACTTTATTCATCTGTTACATCAAAACCCCCTGAATACTTGTCTGTGAGCATTTACAGATGAATCCTTCATCGAAACCGCTTGTCAACACCTTCTCGCTCCTCGTTGGGATCGACATTCTTACTTATCGAAGATACTACGATACACCCCCTATACTTGTGGGTCATCAAGACTATTTTCCGGCGCCGTTGCCGGGAGTGAAGCGCTATTGGTAAGTGGAATTGGTAAGGAAAACCTTTATCGTTTGTGCTGATTTTATTTCTCGCTCGCTGCTATAAGTCATTATGGAGAGATCTTCTCTTCAATTTCTATTTGGGAAATCTACTACTACCGCAACGGTAGTGGATGATGCGCCAGGTGAGGAAGTGATACCATATAAAATACCTATGAAAATTATTGAACGTGTTATGGATAACCGCTATGAAGGGGATGGAACTCGTCCATCCCGGTGATCATTTACTGTTTTTGCATGAATTATGCGGGTTATTCAAATGTGCAGTATTGCTATGAATGAAGTTAGAAAGAAACTATTCTCTATATCGCTGTCTGGTAAAGCGGCGCATTGGTATAAATTGCTGAAGAATGGTGATTCTCTTGATTGGGAGGACATTGTGCCTTTATTTTATTCCAATTTCTATCCTCCAAGTGAAATTCACAAAGATCGGAACCGCATATATAATTTCTGGCCTCATGATGGAGAAAGTATTGCCCAAGCTTGGGGGAGATTGAAGTCTTTAATGCTCAAATGCCCCATTCATGAGCTTCCTGGTAATGTTATTATTGATAATTTCTATGCAAGACTTTCTTTTCAAGACAAGACCTTGCTGGATACTTCTTGTTCTGGATCATTTACACGCAACAAAGAAGAGTTTAAAAGGGACCTTCTTGATCGGATCCAAGAAAATACCGAAGGTTGGGAGAACGACAAGGATAGAGAATCGGTATAATTTATGATTATAAATGCATTGAAGTTTTTATGGATACCGATAAATTTCGTAATATGAGTGCTACATATGGTCTTGATTCTCAAGTTGCTGCAAATCTTTATAAAGCTTTTGCCTCTCATTATGAATTGCCTAAGAAGAATTTTGATAAGTATCATGAACCGTATAAAGATAAAATTGATTCATCTATTAATAAATGCGTTGTAGTTGAAACAGCTGATCATGTTATTCCTGAAGCTTATATTGAAAAACTCCTTTCCCTGCTAAAATGAAGGAGTACTCTGTTATAAATAGTGCGGTTCATAAAAGTGAAAAGAAACCTATAGAACCTGAAGAACAAATAAAAGTTGAACCTGCTGTTGTAATAGTTAAAGATCTTGTGACTGAAAATGTGGAGGATGGTCATATTATTTTCTGTGAAGATGCTTCTAATATTGTTTCACATCCTAATAAACCCAAACAAGTTAGTGTTCCTATGCTATCTGGTTAGAATTGGTGATCATTGCTATTATGGTTTATGTGATATTGGTGCAAGTGTTAGTGCTATTCCTTATGAGCTTTACACGGAGATTATGCACGAAATTGATTCTTGTGAACTTGAAGATATTGATGTGGTTATTCAGCTGGCTAATAGAGAAACTATTTCTCCAATTGGTATTGTTCGAGATGTGGAAGTTCTATGTGGTAAGATTAAATATCCTGCCGACTTTTTGGTACTTGGTTCTCGCTGCTAGTGATTATTGTCCTATCATTTTTGGTAGACCTTTTCTAAATACTTGTGGAGCTATTATAGATTGCAAGAAAGAGAAAATTTTGACTAAATTTGCCGGTGAATCTTATGAGTTTAACTTCTCTAAATTTACCAAAACTCCTTATAAAGCTGATTTGCCTAGT